>NC_044915.1:6396488-6560968 GCF_001633185.2 Quercus lobata | reverse complement strand
TTTTTTTTTTTTTTTTTTTTTTTTGTTTTTTTATGGTAAGGCAGTGGATCGGACATCAAATTCAGGGGAAAAGGCCAAAGATTCATACCGGCCGAATCTTTAATCTCGGCCGGTATTGACCGAAATGGGCCTAAATTCCACCCAAGGTGGAACAGGGGTGGTTGCTGTTCCGGTTTACTCACCGCTATGAGATTTTCCAGCCATTCCGGCCGGAATGGAACGATATTAATAACAATGTTCCCAATCATAGTACACGACATATATTGTGGGAATGACAATAGTGCGGGGCGGGTCCAAAGGTTGAGACCTTCGGCACCGTCTCACATGATTTTATCTTACTTTGCCCCATCCCTTCCCCTTGGGGCCTCGCGAAGCTCCACCCCATCACGTAAAACTGTACTTCTTTTTAATTTGCTTACAACTATTACAATTGTTTTTGATAAAACCTATTTGGTTAAAAAAAAAATACTTAAAATTACAAATAAATTTATCTCATCAAATCAAACTAATTTTTAGCAAAAATTGAATAATATTATTAAAGTGTTTAATAAGACAATATTATAACAAAAACAAAAATCTCATAACACAAAATCAATGATTCAATAGTATATAAATTTGTTTATAATAAAGACAAAAGAAAATGTTAAAATTGATACCTTATTTCCAACCTTATTAGAGAGAAAAAAAAAAGAGGCAGAAAACTTTGTTGGGTAAAATAAAATAAGCCGATGATATGTTTGTTTAAATAGTAGGATTTTAAGGTGTGAAAAATTTACAGTTTAACCCCTATCAATGTGGGTGGGTTGGGTCTAAAAAGTCTAAACACATCTCCGCCCCACCTTACCTTGTGGTGCGAGACTAAAATCTTGCCCCATCCCCACCCCACCACCTTTGCGGGACAGAAAAAACCCGTGTGGGGCGAAACGGGGAGGGGCGGGGCAAAATTGTCATTCCTAATATTTGGCAAGGATAAATGTCCCTTCCATACTAAGAAATTTTTTAAAAAGAGTTAAGTCATCTTTACTTTTATACCAATGCTCCATTTATTTCAATGAAAAACTTTATGTATTTATGCATTTGGTAACATTAAAAAAAAAAAAGGTTGTGGGTTCTAGTTAGGTCAATTGGTAAAATTTCTGACAGTTGAATAAGAGATCTGGAGTTCAATCTTTGCTTACACCAAAAACCGATTGATGTATTAGTTTGATGATAAAGAGCTATCATCAGGAGCGGACGCCATGTGTGAGATACTTATAAATAATCTCTTTCATGAAAATTAAAACATAAAATAAAAATATTATTAAAACATAAAATAAAAATATTAAGCATAAAGAGAGTTAGAGAGAGATTTGGTGACAAAAAAATATACCATGAGGTATGAGCTCTTGAAATTTAGGTTAGCTATAGAAATTGGATCTTCTTGCTTGTAATCATTATAAATCCCTAAATCTTGTGTTAATGAAACCCAAAACTTTCAATTGAACGAATATGAGGTCACGATCTTGGATTTCACAGTTGTGATACAAAGTTTTTCTTGAGTTTCTTTTAGATCCATTTTGTTTTACATATTATGTCTTAAAAGTGTTTTTCTAACGGAAAAGTGTGAGGGTGGGTTACGATTGTATAATGGAGCTAATCTTGGGTGTGTCGATTAATACTTTTCAAATCACAAGTAGGCAAAGTAAAATCGGCCCAAACCATAGGTAGGTAACATGTAATAATTGCTTTTTATTAAGTAGGATTCAACATTTGGATTGGAGAAGAAGGGATGCTTAGTACTTCCCCCTCTACATATCCTAATTCCTAAACCGAATGTTATCCTTATTTTCTTCTAATAAGTCAATGTTATCCTTTATGATCTAAGTGATGAAGTAAAGATGTTTTTCTTATTTATTGGTTTTGGTTTGAATAAATATGAAAGCATTTTGTACAACAAAATCAAAAGTAATCCCGATCGGTAACTTCTTATTGATAACTAACATTGTACATGCTTTGCTAATAAACCTAGTGCAAGTTTAGCATTAATCTTGTGGAAGGTTTCTTGGTCAACTAATGCACACTTAAGGATTAATAAAACTCATTTCTCAAATGAAAAAAGAAAAGAAAAAAAGGGACAGAACTCATTTGATTAACCATTATACATACTCTTCTAGAAAAACCACTCTTTTATGTCATATATTATGTTAAGTGCATGTGTCATGACTCATGAATGATGTTTGTCACGGCCGGCAGGTAAGGAGCAGCATCAAAGAACAGCGAGATGGTAAGATTGACTTAAACTACACATCTTTTTGGCTTGTAGTGTTTGGAGAAGGAATAGGTTAATGTACTGAAAGCAATGTCAATTTAATTTTATTATCTTCTAAATATTCTTTACAAAGTAGAAGGAATATCGATTCCTTTCAAGACAAATAAAAAGGTTCTTGGTCAACTATAATGCCCACTTTAAGGAAAAGAACCCATTGATTAACTACTATACTCTTCTAGTACAACCAAAATTCAATATCTCTACTTTCTTTTTCTTGTATAATCTCTTAAAACAAATTCCAACAGATCAAGAAAAGAATATATATTATATTCAAATGAGTTCTATTCCATTTTTTTTAATAAATCTACAAACCTTGTATAAGTGAGGCATTAAACTGTTTTTAAGGTTATCAACAAGTACACTTATGTTTCTCCAAAAAAAAAACCCTCTTTAAGTTACAGCAAAAACTCTATTTAATATTTAAGTGTGACATGGCCGCTTGGCAGGTTTGAAGAAGCGACAAAGGAAAGACAAAACACTAGCATTAGTTTATGTTGAAGCATTGGAATGTGACTCTACTGCACAATTATCGCAAGCTATAATAGACAGACAGCCGACAGGCATAGGCAGAAATGTCACGGGATTTAAAACTGATAAGTTTTATTCGGTTTTGTGAGTTTCTTAATTGAATCTGCATTCCAAGAAGAGCTGAAGATGGAGCAGGGTTTTGGATGGATGGTTTTCACAGCTTTGGTGGGTGGGTCTGTTGCAATATATTTGTTGCTAAAGAGTGCAAATCAATGGTACTATGTGAGTAGGTTGGGTAGAGAGCTGTATCCACTTCCTCCAGGTGATATGGGGTGGCCTTTGATCGGGAACATGTGGTCCTTCCTATTTGCTTTTAAGTATGGTGACCCTGATTCATTCATATCCAACATGGTTGCCAGGTCTCTCTCTCTCTCTCTCTGAGCTTTTTTTCTTTTTTGCAGTGGAAAAAACTCTTCCACACTCGTTTAGGTTCACTATTTCACACACATTTACAATTGATGCGAGTATGTCCACAATTGAACACATAAAATTAGATGTGAAATAATGAATGTGTGAAAATCAAAACTCGTTTGTAATTAGTGAGTACTAAGATGATGGAGTAAGCGCAGGGCAGTTTCTTCCTTGGTGCAAACCCGTTAATCTACGAGAAAGATGAAAATAACCCATGAGAAGCAAAACAAGCATTAACATGTTGACATGCATGCACAAAATTATGCAAAAAATAGCTAGGCATAATCTCAACCTGATTGGAAGAATTTCACAAATGCAAATATGTTGCCGAGGAATTTTTTTTTTTTTGAGAGATTTTTATTTTTATTTTATTTATTTTTTATTTATTAATGAACGTCAACTTTATGGCTATCGAATTACAGACCAAAGGCGATTTTGGTGGTGATATTTAATTAGTCGGTCACTGGGATTTCAATTCTAAATATTTGATCCTTAAATTTTGGGTCAATATCAATTTGGACTTTGGATTTTCGTATAAATTAATTTGGCCCTTATTATTTTCAACTTGTAAATTTACAATTAACTTGCTGCCAATTTCCGTTATTGAATTAACAGTAGCGATCAAATTACAAGAAGTTGAAAATAACAAGAATTAAATTAATTGCTACCAAATTGATAGTAATCTCAGATGTAGGGATCAAAATGATATTTTTACATAAATTTAATCATTTAAAATTTTTATTCTAATATTCTAACACTATAGTTGACCATCACGATTAACCACGATGTGGCACAAATAATTAGCAAGGTGTGACCAGTAAAATTTATGATTCCTCGACTAATTCAAATTGCTCATTATTAAGAACGACTATTGTTATCATAATATATATAAATTTTGGTTTGCTTTGGGAATCTGCAGATTTGGTCGCACAGGAATCTACAAGGCTTACATGTTTGGAAGCCCAAGCATCATTGTCACATTGCCCGAAACATGCAAACAAGTGTTGATGGATGATGAAAGTTTTAAATCAGGTTGGCCTAAATCAACTAATGAATTAATGGGGAGGAAATCATTTTTGGGCTTATCTGGTGAAGAACACAAGCGTCTGCGCAGGCTTACAGCAGCACCAATTAATGGCCACAAGGCACTGTCTATGTACCATGAGTACATCAAGGAAGTAACCATAAATTCATTAGATGAACTTGCTAAGACCAACAAACCAATTGAGTTCTTGATTGAGGTCAAGAAGATCACCTTTAAAATTATTATGCACATTTTTTTGGGCAGTGAGGTTGATCCAATGATGAAGACTTTGGAGGAGGAGTACGCTAATCTAAATAATGGATTAAGAGCCATGGCCATTAACCTGCCTGGATTCGCATTCTATAAGGCACTTAAGGTTAGATCCAATTATATAAATGTTTCTTAATTTCATCAAAGCTCATGTGTCTACCTGTTTTGCCACCACAATACCATTGGGTGTATTTTTTTTTTTTTTTTTTTTAAATTTCTAAATTATGTTTAGGTTTAGGTACCTCGTATGTAAACTTTATATACAATTTCACTACAGACATGAAATTTCACATAAATTTTCACACCCTCTCTCACATAGATTGCCACTCATGGCTCACCTTGGGTTTACCATAAACCCAACAAAAGAAAGAGGGTGCAAAAATTTCTATCCATACCCATTAGACCTGACCTGATAGTCCGACCTGAACCCCAAAGAAAAGAACCCAACCCAAACCCGATTTAGATTAAAAATGGGTTGACTCGTGACATGACTCATTTTTTTAAAACGACATTTTTATTTTGTTTTTCTAAATCAGATTTGTTTTATAATTCATACTTCTATTGTTTGCTTTTTTTTATATATATAAAAACATTGTTTGATTTATTTTTAGGAGCACATTGTCATTGTATGTATAAATAAAGAAATGATCGCCACACCATTATTTAAAAAAAAAAAAAATTAAAAGTTAAAAACTAAAACAGTAAAACACTAAGCTATCTAAGATTTGGCAAAGGTTGCTTAGAAGAATAATCTATAAATTTCTATAAAAAAATATACTCTAACAAAAAGTGGAACTATTTTCTTCCCCTAATAGGCTAATTGAAAAAATAAGTCTGAATGAGGTTGCAACTTGCAATTAACTGACCATTCCGGCACAACCATTGGGTCCATGCTCCATTCCACCGCACTAATTCATAGTTATAATATCATTAATGAATTTTGAATTTGAATTGTGTAAGCTTTTAAATATTTACTTTTTAACTAGTTTGTCTAAGTTTTTATGGTGGGTTTGAACCTAAGTGTTGGAATTTGTTAAAAAAAATGTTCCTTTTTCATTCCAAGTTTGGTGGCTAGAAACTTAGTTTTTTGCTTCTTCTTTTTTTTGGGTAATTATTTGTTGCATAACTTACTAAGGGTCAATTTTTTTTTTTTTTTTAAATCATGTGAAAAATATGGTCACCCTAACACAACCCAACCCGACCAGTAACCCCGCTTGACCAAATACATTTTTGACACAAATAAGAATGACCCAATTTTGACTTGAATCCAATTTAGACTCAAACCTAGTTAACCCAACACAAATCTGACCCGACCTGACCCATTTGCCAGGTCTACTATAATACCCATCGACTAATTGGCTAATTGATTTATAAAATTGGTCTATCTTTTGGGGTATGTTTGGTTTTTGGGTTTTCAAAAGCTTTCTTAAAAAAGTTTTATTTATTTTTTAGTCTAAACTAAAAGATTTTTTTTGGGTGTATTAAATTAAAAACGTATTTAGAAAGATTTATTTGATTTTTTTTTATACAATTTTTAGAAAATAAAAACTTGAAAATTTGTTTGGTAAAAAAATAAAAATTTATTGATATATATCCTACATTGAATGACAAGACTGCAAGCCGCATTCGATCACAATTACCCGCAAGTGGTCCAACCATAAAACCCATGTCGCTGCCACCTCAGGAAAGCCCATTAACAAAAATCTAATAACTCACTCAGTGAAACACCCACAATCAAGACCCATATAGCCAATTACCACAAAACCCAATTGACAAACCTATTGTACTGAACCAATCAAACCAATAGGTGAAAATTCGTTGTGAAAAATTCATTGGGTGCTTTCTGACATTTCTAACAGATACATCTGGTTCAAAACTCCAATTTTCCAACTATTGAATTAAAAAAATAAAAAAGAAAAAGAAATAGATAGTAAATTTGGGAGTTAATTTTTAATACATTTTTTTAATAGTGTTCATTGTATTTTGTTTTTCAAGGGATGGAAACAGGTTTTAAAGATGAATCATCAAAATAATAATAAAATAAAAAAGATTAAACAACTAAAAGAACTTCTCTAGTTATTTGAAAATTCAATATAAGCGTCATTATCCTTGTAACTTAATTGATGGCTAGCTTCTCGTGATTTCAATGAAAATGCTTAGGTTTTAAATTCTCTTAAGTAGATATAATTCATAACGAAATAATTGTTTCATCATTGTTATTTATTTTTTTATTTTTTGGGGTTCATGTTGACATCTAGGGACTTCTGTGTAATTTAAGCAAAACTCCTCCCACAATTGTTTTATTTTTATTCAATATATATAAGAGAAGCGTTTTGATCACCATAGTTATTTTACTTGCATAAGAGTAACTTTGTTTTCTAAATTGATCAACTGAATAATGATGTTTCATGCATCAGGCTCGGAAAAAGCTGGTAAAGATCCTTCAAGCTGTTGTTGATGGAAGAAGGGCAAGAAAAAGTGGCAATCTTTCAGAGACACAGAAGGATATGATGGAGTTATTAATGGATGTTGAAGAGAATGGCAGAAAATTGGACGATGAGGAGATCATAGACATAATCCTTATGTACTTGAATGCTGGCCATGAATCTTCAGCCCATGCCACAATGTGGGCAACCCTCTTTTTACAACAACATCCAGAATGTCTCCAAAAAGCCAAGGTGGGTTGGACACAACTTCTTGATTATCGGAAAAATTTGCATAATCTATAATTTTTTTTAGATTTGCAGGGTTAAGAGACTATAGGTTCACATTTTCTCTCATTCCATTAACACTATTAGCTAATGCATGCATTTCATGATATACATACACCGCTTTGCATGGAAATCACCGATGCATATAACCTTAAAATTCTATAAACATCTAAGGGCTCATTGTATTATTATTTTTTTAACGCAGGGCTTGTTGTACATAAATTACATTATCTAATTTTGTTATGCTGCTATTGTGTGTTAAGGTAATTTAATGGTTTGTCAACGAGATAACACGTAAATTCAGTAGCATGCATATGTGTACTATTGTTGAGATCTTGAAGGCTATTTTTGATAAACCTGAACTTTTCAGAGAGAGCAAGAGGAGATTATTAGAGGAAGACCATCAACAGAGAAAGGATTGATCTATAAAGAAATTAAACAAATGGAATATCTCTCCAAGGTATGTTTGTAATATAACAGGTTTGCTTATCCAATTTATGTGTTATACATTTAGGCAAAACTTATTCTAAGTAAGCAAGTTCTATCTTTGGATTCAAAGGTTATTGACGAGACGTTGCGGGCAGTTACTATTTCATTGTTTACTTGTCGTGAGGCAAAAACTGATGTTAGCATCAATGGTTAGTACTCATTCAATTACCTTCATTTTCTCTAATTCGGTTGTTTCTTATATTATAATTCATTAAGAATTAACATGTATTGCAGGTTATACAATACCACAAGGATGGAAAGTGTTAGTTTGGTTTAGGGGAGTTCACATGGATCCAGAAAATTATCCGAACCCCAAAGACTTTAATCCTTCGAGATGGGAAGTAAGATTATAAGTCTTTTTTTTTTCCTTAAGCAACGCATATATTATTTACTTTACAAGGCAGTGGGCACAGTTATACTTTGTTATATGAAATGCAGGAGAATAAACACAAAGTTGGAACTTTTTTTCCCTTTGGAAGAGGGACTAGGCTATGCCCCGGAAGTGATTTGGCAAAACTTGAAATTTATACTTTTCTTCATTATTTTCTCCTTGATTACGAGTGAGTTCCTTTGGTTTTTTCCTTCCATTTTCAATTTTTTTTTTTAATTAATATTTTATGATTTTAAGAGAATTTGAAGTATGAAAAATTCAAAGCCCACCAAGCCATTAGTGTCTCTTGTATTATTAGTGTGTCTGAATCAAATCAAGGCCCATCTAAGTTTGGGTTGATAGAACCTATATATGTTAACCTAATTCGGATTCCTTTTGCACGCATAAAAAATTAAAATGCTTTAATATATATATCTTTGTGTGGCACCAAAATTCTACCTTCCTACTTAATGCAGCTCCAAATGATTTACTTTAAACCCTTTGATGTGCAGACTTGAACCACTAAACCCAGGAACTGCTGTGACATACTTACCTCATTCAACGCCTGGAGACAATTGTCTTGCGAAAATCAAGAAGCTCTCATCATCATCATCATCTTACAAAAAAGTCTAGCTAGTGTTCTATCTTGATGCTCTCATTGCTGCCAATAAACATATCTCAAGTTATCATTGTACGTTTATTTTAGGCTACAAAAACATACAATATGGAGAAGATTAGCTAGTGTTAATGTTCTATCTTGATGCTCTCATTGTTGCCAATCCTTCATGCCCTTTTTCACATTTTAGGTACTCAAATAATTTTATATTTAGCGTAGCTGCAAAAGGCATTATGGTTTATTACTAGCATGTTTTTTCAATATAGCCCTTCTTTTCTTGCTTTATCACTATTAATATTGGGTTTCGGTCTGCCTCCGGAATAGCGAATAGTGATGCATTTGTTTATTTATTTTTGTTATGATTGGTTTTGATAATGCCTCAATTTAAAGGACTTTGTCAAACAAGCCTTGACATACAAATGAATAAATGTCTCAAACAATGAAAAGAAGGGGAATTTTATTTCTATTTAAAAAGATTGAATCATTACGAATTTACAATGTGAATCTATGAGCATCCTCAATCGAACTCCAAGTGAACAACAGAGAATTAAACACTAAATGTGAAATGTTCCTGTTTTTTATGTTACGCCTACTCCTAAATCGCAGAAATAAAATAACTGAAACAGATAGATTAGAGAACTCGGATTACTTTTCAATTAAATTCCCTCGATCATATTTATAAGGCTTTCTCCAAAGCCTTGAGAATATATAGTTAATTCCTTCATACTTGCTTCTTGCTCCCAAAGTTGTGGAAATTCTCCAACTATCATTAATTTTAAATTTCTCTAGCCATCTGAGTTTATCTTCTTCACTACCTAATATACACAAAGTAAAAATAAACTTACTTATTTCTTATCTAACGTATAATTTCAAGCCTTGTGCTCTACTCCTTTATCGTATTTTCGAGTAAAATATTTTTATATTGGTAATAGGGTGTGTATCTCGTGTATAGTACTCCTTGCATGCACAGGAAAATATTTGTGGGAGGTAAGTAATGTGAAGCGTATATGGATTTACCACCAATAAGTGATATTCTAAGGAGTGAGTGGTAACATAAGTTTAATTTGAATTTATTATCAATCTTAGGTCATAAGTATTTCAGGGTCTTCTAATAAGCTACCTATGGATAAAATCAAGTTGCAAACCGAAAAAGTGAGTTTTGGGATTTAATTAAGCACGGGGAAGGTATCAAGCACCCCATGACAGTCTTCGAACAATGGTACATGAATTTAACTATCCGCTGGTATATATAGTCCATTTAATACCTAATAAATCAATTGCTGCTAGTTTTGAGTTCGAGGTAAATGTCCCAAAGTGTGTCAAGATGAATTGCATATGCTTGTGGTCATGCCTCTTTCACAAGCCATATAAGTTTAGTCAAGGTGTCTTGCCCACAGGTGCTAGAGCCACATATGTTCAGTCATCCACCACTACAAAATATTTTATTATTTTCAATGGTTGAAACCGTTAAAAAAAAGTACTAAAAACGATTTAAAAAGAAGTATTTTTAACAGTTGAAACCGTTAAAAAATGTCACTATAAACTATATCAAGAATATTAATTTTTCTAAAGTCTAGGTGACCGTTAAAAAATCATTCCACTTTTATCAACGGTTACTAAATATCGAAGTACTATTAAAAATTGTTGAACATATATATACACATAAATGTAGAGTATAATATACTTATTACCTTTATGTACATGCACTCAACAAATGGTAAAATGTTGTGTTGAGATAAATTTCTATAGTTTGTAACCGTTGAAATAAGTATTTGCTTTTCAAATGAAATAAAATAAAATTTGGATCGCCTTTTTACATTGATCAAAATTTAATAACTTGATGCAAAATATAAATATAAACACAATTGTGCAATTCCAAATTGAATTCCCTTCTCATATAACACAAAACAAAGTATCAAAATGAATTACAAGTCAATACGGAATCGCAAAACATATATGCCAAAGGACGGCATGTCTCCCAAGTATTTAAATAGTTCCAAATTTTCAAAATGACTAATTAAAAGGAAAAAAATAAATAAAAATACAACACCAGTCCTAATATGCGTCCTACTTCTCAACTTGCATGAATACCGTCTATATATTTTCAAAAATGATTTTTACAACATGTGCAGCTAAAGACATTTTTAAGTTGCAAATCTAGCTTAGAGAGTTCACTCCCAAAAAAAGGTTGAAGTAGCACAATAATATCCAGAAGAATGAAGGAGAAATGAATTTGCTTTGTATAAGGGTGGGGGACATTGATCTTGAGCCAAACACCTGAATGAATAAATACTTGTCTTAACAAAATGGCAGAACAATTTCCCAATTTCCAGGAATCCAATCTTATCCTTTCCATCAAATAAGGCCTTAGAGTAAAATTTCTATCTTGCATTAAAAAAAATGGTAGAACTTAGAAGAGGTTAATTTTAAACTTTTTAATACCCCACTTGTCTCTTCAAACATCAAGTCTCACCCGATTCCAATAAGTTCCTGAATTTTTTTGATCACAATATACCTCCTGGCTCCTTTCATTCTTTTACCAAAACTTTGTATTTATCTTTGAATCTTTTTTTCAAAAAAAAAAATCTTTGAATCTTCTTTGATAAATAAAGAAATAATATCAATATTATTGAGAGAACTGTCAAAATATAAGCAAAGTCTATTCTGTACATTTTTAGACCCCTTAAAACACAAGTTTTTTAACCTAGTTATATTAACCAAGTGATTACTTAGTCAAATTATTCAGATTTAGGTTAATACAAGTAAATCATATCATTGAAACAGTGCGAAAAATAAAGAACACAATGATATGATAACCCAGAAAAACCAAACCGGTAAAAAACCTGTGGAAGATTTAACCTAGTTATCCTCAAGGTAAAACAGATCAACTATGAAAGAATTGAAGTTTTACAATAACGACTTAGAGCACTAACATCCTATTGCTACCTTGAGTAGAAAACTTACTACCACGATCATGTGACAACTCTGAGTTCACAGACTATTTCTTTCTTGGATTCACAGCAACCACAAGTACACCACTTGTGTTTCTCTTTAAGCTCTTTGTGCAGCAACTGAAATGATCACCAAGCTCTCAACATCAATCTCAATCTTGATAAACCTAAGTACGTATGAAGGCACACACCTCTAGATCTCACGAAAGATTCATACACATAGCATAAACAACAATAATAAAACGTAGCTAGGGCTTGAGCTTAGGTTGGAAAATTCTGCAGAAAAAAAAATCTGCACGAACTTCGATCTATCGAGTCTAATTTTCGATCGATCAAGTTTTGCAAATTTACACAATAAATCCTACAGTACACTCAATTCTAACTTTACACAAAACACACTTTGAGCAGCCTAAATCTAGACTAAATTGTTTTGATCATGGTTTGCCAATATTACACATTAAAGTTCTAATACATTAGTTCCTAATTCCTAAGAACCTAACAAACTCCCCCTTTGGCAATCTATGACAAAACACATACCAAAACAAAAATGCTCAAAGTTACAAAACAGCCCAATCAACAACAATTCAACCTAACTACTATTTATCAGTTGCAAGTGTAGACAGCAGTACGACTAAATCAATCTGTATATTCCTGTAACAATTAACAAACACATAAATGCATGTGTAGAAAATACAAGTAAAAACAAAATAAGTTTTTGATTTCACAAAACAGAAAATAAAGACATATATCATGAATAACCTTATAATATAAATCAATAATCAATGTAGCATAATGTGAAATAAGAAACAGAAATAAAAACATAAACATAATGTCTCACCCTAACATATACATCTCATAAAAATAAAGGAATACAACATGAGCCAAAAACATAAGTACATCATGAAGCACCTAGATACAATCTAAAGCTCCAAAGTAAACAAAATAAACAAAATCTCCCCCTATCCCCATCCATATGTACTCCCCCTTTTTGAGATGAATTGCCAATGGGTAATCAAGACTCATCACCAAAAGGAGGCGGTGGAGAACATCTAGAACTCGCCAAATTAGCACGCAATGCCTGAAACTCAGTAAGCACATCCACCAAAATCTGTCTTTGAGCCACTTGAACGGTCATGACAGTCTCCAGCATACTTCACAAAGAAGCATCACCAGAAGAAGAAGTCAATGGAGGATCAACTGCGGTTGTGGGATCGACATACTCCTTAGTTGTAGGATCACCTGAAGAAGGAAGAGGAGGAGGTGCACCATAGGAAAACTCTACTCTAGGGTGTTTAGAGCTGGTTCTCATCTGAGCAACTCTCTGCCGAAGAAAGGTGGCACCTATGGGAGTTATAATGTGTATAGGCTCAGATGCAGGAAACTCCTCTAAACCTAAATGCAACAAAATCCTATGAATAAAAATGGGGAAAAACAAACCATGCTCTGATACCACTTGTACGTTTTTAGACCCCTTAAAATACAAGTTGTTTAACCTAGTTATTTAGCTAAGTGATTACTTAATCAAATTATTCAGATCCAGGTTAACACAAGTAAATCATATCATTGAAACAGTGTGGAAAATAAGTAACACAACGTATGATAACTCAAGAAAATCAAACCGTTAAAAAACTTAGGGAGAATTTAACCTAGCTATTCTCAAGGTAAAACAGATCCACTATGAAAGAATTGAAGTTTTACAATAGCGACTTAGATCACTAACATCCTATTGCTACCTCCAATAGAAAACTTACTACCATGACCACGTGATGGCTCTGAGTCTACGAACTATTTCTTTCTTGGATTCACAGCAACCACAAGTACACCACTTGTGTTTCTCTTTAAGCTCTTTGTGTAGGAACTTAAACGATTATCAAGCTCTCAACATCAATCTCAATCTTGATAACCCTAAATATGTATGAAGGCACACACATCTAGATCTCACAAGAGATTCATACACACAGCATAAACAACAACAGTAAAACGTGGCTAGGGTTTTTCCTTTTATACTTAAGGCAAAATATAAAACACTACACGTCATATGGGCTTGGGCTTGAGTTGGAAAATTCTACAGAAAAAACAATCTGCACAAGTTTCGATCCATCAAGTCTAATTTTCGATCGATTAAGCTTTGCAGATTTACACAATAAATCCTGCAATACACTCGATTGTAACTTTACACAAAAACACACTTTGAGCAGCCTAAATCTAGGCTAAATTGTTCTGATCATGGTTTGCCAACATTACACATTAAAGTTCTAGTACATTAGTTCTTAATTCCTTAGAACTTAACAAACTCTCCCTTTGGCAATCCATGACAAAACACATACCAAAACAAAAATGCTCAAAGTTACAAAACAGCCCAACCAACAACAATTCAACCTAACTACTATTTATCAGTTGCAAGTGTGGACAGCAGTACAACTGAATCAACCTGTATATTCCTGTAACACTTAACAAACACATAAATGCATGTGTGGAAAATACAAGTAAAAACAAAATAAGTTCTTGATTTCACAAAATAGAAAATAAAGACATATATCATGAATAACCTTATAATATAAATCAATAATCAATGGAGCATAATGTGAAATAAGAAACAAAAATAAAAACATAAACATAATGTCTCCCCTAACATATACATCTCATAAAAATAAAGGAATACAATATGAGCCAAAAACATAAGTACATCATGAAGCACTCCAAAGTAAACAAAATAAACAAAATCTCCCCCTATCCCCATCCATATGTACTCCCCCTTTTTGTGATGAATTGCTAAAGGACAATCAAGACTTATCATCAAAAGGAGGCGGTGAAGAACGTCTAGAACTCGCCAAATTAGCACGCAATGCCTGAAGCTCAGTAAGCACATCCACCAAAATCTGTCCCTGAGCCGCCTGAACGGTTATGACAGTCTCCAGCATACTTCGTAAAGAAGCATCACCAGAAGAAGTAGTCGGTGGAGGATCAACTGCGGCTATGAGATCGACATACTCCTTAGTTGTAGGATCACCTGAAGGAGGAGGAGGAGGTGCACCATAGGAAGACTCTACTTTAAGGCGTTTAGAGCTGGTTCTCATCTGAGCAGCTTTCTGCCGAAGAAAGGTGGCACCTATGGGAGCTATAATGTGTATAGGCTCAAACGCAGGAAACTCCTCTAAACCTAAATGCAACAAAATCCTATGAATAAAAACGGGGAAAAACAAACCATGCTCTGATACCACTTGTACGTTTTTAGACCCCTTAAAACACAAGTTGTTTAACCTAGTTATTTAGCCAAATGATTACTTAGTCAAATTATTCAGATCTACGTTAACACAAGTAAATCATATCATTGAAATAGTATGGAAAATAAATAACACAACGATATGATAACCAAGGAAAACCAAACCGGTAAAAAATCTGGGGAGGATTTAACCTAGTTATCCTCAAGATAAAACAGATCCACTATGAAAGAATTGAAATTTTACAATAGCGACTTAGACTACTAACATCCTATTGTTACCTCGAGTAGAAAACTTACTACCACGACCATGTGACAGCTCCGAGTCCATGGACTATTTCTTTCTTGGATTCACAGCAACCACAAGTACACCACTTGTGTTTCTCTTTAAGCTCTTTGTGCAACAACTGAAACAATCACCAAGCTCTCAACATCAATCTCAATCTTGATAACCCTAAGTATGTATGAAGGCACACACATCTAAATCTCACAAGAGATTCATACACATAGCATAAACAACAATAGTAAAATGTGGTTAGGGTTTTTCCTTTTATACTTAAGGCAAAATATAAAACCCTACACGTCATATGGGCTTGGGCTTGAGTTGGAAAATTCTACAGAAAAAACAATCTACATGAGCTTCGATTGATCGAGTCTAATTTTCGATCTATCAAGCTTTGCAGATTTACACAATAAATCCTGCAGTACATTCGATTCCAACTTTACACAAAAACACACTTTGAGCAGCCTAAATCTAGGCTAAATTGTTTTAATCATGATTTGCCAATATTACACATTAAAGTTCTAATACATTAGTTCCTAATTCCTTAGAACCTAACACATTCCATTGCCATTTGCACTTGCTTGGTTTCTCTTATTACAATTGCGTTTTTGTTTGTTCTCTTGAGGCAGACAAGTTGCCTTGTCGTTTGATATTTGACAATAGTTGAAGACACAACAAGATACACAATTTGACTCAAAATTCGACACATTGTTACGATTTGCCAACACTAAAACAAATGCACCTAACAATCATGTCATGTTATCATTTGACAAATCAGATTTTTATCATCACATGCTTCATTCATTCAAATTAGATTTTTTTGTCATGAGTATCATAAATTCATAATGACATGTTCAAACCCTAATCTAGAAAATACGTAATCATCATTTAATTCAGCCTATGTAATCAAACAACATCATGATAATGCAAAAAATTTAAACGAAGATTTAATGAAGAAATTTACTATAGTAAATTAAAGACAGGGTTTAGTTTTTATACTTGCATGCAAAAAAATCAACTAGTCCTCTTTCCAATTTGCGACAGGAACATGAAGGTAAAATCCTCTAAAGACTTAGTGGCACTAGGGTGTTTGACTTGCATATAGCCTATATGATATAGGTGACCCAACCTCTTTTCAGTTCCCAAGCAGAATAGGAAGTTAAAGACCTCTAAAAGCATTATGGCCATTGCATTAGGGTGTTCAACCTTCACATAGGTAACTCAGTCTCTTTCTAGTTCCTGAGCGAAATAGGAAGATAAGACTTCTAAAGACTTAGTGGCACTAGGGTGTTCGTCCTGCACATAAATTACCCGAGCTCTTTCAAATTCCCAAGTGGAAAGTAAAGACCTCTAAAGACTTAGTAGCACTAGGGTGTTCGACCTACACTTATGCAACTCGATCTCTTTCTAGTTCCTAAGTAAAACATGAAATTTCTAAAACTTAATGGTGTTCGACCTGGACATAGGTAACCCAACCTCTATCTACTTCCCGATTGGGACAGGAAGTAAAAGTCCTTTAGAGACACTAGCACGAAGGCGATTTAAAGTTTGCCGCAAAAACATAAATTTCACTCACAAAATTACCCCTATATTGCTCAAAATTATAATTTTGCCCCTCAATTTCAGAAAATTACAATTTTACCCTACACTTTCCAAAATTATCGTTTTATATCCACATGTAGCCAAAATTATAATTTTACATCTCAAATTCAAAAAATTACCATTTCCCCCCACCGAAATCTCTTAAATTATAATTCTACCCATGATTTCATAAAAATTGTAAATTTAACCCTACAACACTTATTTTATGCCATCAAACATACAAGAAACATACCAACCGACACAATCACAATGCCATATCCACCAAGGACGAAAGCTAGGATTTTAGTTTTTTCTTTTGGGGGTGAAGGGGAAAAGTATGAACCAAAATTTTTTTTTTTAATTATAAAAAATGCTAATATTTAAGACTAAACATAGTATTAAAAATAAAATTATTATCCATTCAATATTAATAATATTAAAGTAAAATAAAACTAGTTTTCATTCAATATTAAAAATATTTAAACGAAAGAAAAAAAAAATCTCAAATATTTTAAATCAGTCTTTTATCCAAATAGAATTCAACATTCTTTTAAATCCAAAAATAATTAGTCATTTTCTACTGATTAAGAAAAAAAAATTTATTTATTTATTTATTTAAGAATGTTAGAAGCATAAAAGTGATAAAAGACACAAAATATAGAAAATAATTTTTTTAACAACATTTATGTGTTAGCAAGTTTTTTATTTGGAGAAAGATTACAAGTTGTGATTTAGTTGACCTTCTGTTAAATTTATTTAGATTAATTTATTTTTATGAAGGTAAAGCCGCAATCTATAAACATTTAGTAAAATATATAAATATATATATATATATATATATATATATATATATATTGTGGGGGAGCACTTTGGGCCAGGGGGACCCATGGGCTCCTTGGTCTTCACTGTTTTGAGAATCATGTCAGCATTATCACAAAGTCAACTCATATCCTTTCGGACTTGGTTTACAATCATTGGACTTAGCTTGGCTCCTTGTATCGACACAAAAGTCTCATTTTATGTGGAATTTTTGTCATTTATGTAACAACCTTATGATTTTATGATAAAAAAAAATTATGTTGAGATGCATACGAATACGATAACAAGCATGAAAAGTCATTCTTCGAAGTATATATATATGATAAACATGAACAATCTTTGATCTACATCCTTGAAAAAACCCTTGTTCATATTGACAAACATTTGATGACAATAATGATAAATCATCTTTTAAATTTCTTTGTCCATTTGGATGAAGAGATGCCAATAGGCCAAGGTCTTATTCCATCATCTTGCTTGAGGTTGTGAGTGAGTTTTATTTTTTTAGGTCAACATAGAAGAAGAGGTCTAATGGGAAGAAAAGTTGTTGGCGAGTCGCAAGTGCAACACGTGAATGATGAGGTTTGGTGAGAACTCATATATCCTACAGTCCAGATAGATCATAGATAGTTGCAAATTTAAAATTTGATAAAATTATATTATACTGCCGTCGATATAGATAATTTATTTATTACACGATTTGGAAGTCGATGTAACGTGTAGGATAAGGGTGATTTCATTTTTTTTTTCTTTGATAAGGTTTGACTTTGAATAAGTTCATTATTAGTCACTTCTTGGTGTAATTAAATGAATTATAAATAATGGAAACAAAGAATTAAAATAGGTGCACCGTGCATCCATAGTCAAGAATATTGTCAGTCAGGTGTAAGAATCAAGTAAGTTTATCTCTAAAAGTGAGAAATCCTTGTTTGCTGAGTAGTTTTAGCTACAATATATTGGGTATTGAAAAGTTATACGCGACAAAAAACTGAATTAATGTTCAAAAAGCTTATAAATAATAAATCAAAATCTTGTAAACAAAATCTAAATAACATGTGGGCTAGCAGACTGCAAATTTCACTTAAATGGGTGAAACAAAATAATATATGCATTAATTTAATTACTTATATTTTAAAGATATATATATATATATATATATATGTGTGTGTGTGCGCGCGCGCGCGCACGCATGTTAATTTTTTTTATTTTTTTATTTATTTTTTTAAGAAGTTTTTAAAGTACTATATTTATTTTATTGTCTCTTATATAACAAGAATCTTAACTTATTTAATAACTTTAATTTTTCTTACTATCGTAAACAACTTCATGTTCTTCTTCATTATCACTTTCCCTTTTTTCTCTCCGTACTCCTGTAGTACTCCCTCCCTCTCTTTTCCCCAAACCTGCTACCCGGCCTTCCCCAGGCCAACCACTTACCTGCTATGAAGTCACAGGTACTCTCTGCCCTCTGTTTTCTCCCCTAACTTGCTACCTGACCATTTCCGGCCACCCACTTACCTGCTACAGGGCCATTTTCCGACCACCCACTTCCCGTCTCTCTTCCCACCCTTTTCACTTTTTCTTTTATCTCAACATCACAAAGAATAGTGTCATTCTCACGCCTTAACCCAGTATGGAGGTATCAGACCTCATTTCTCGCACAGAAAAAGTGTCTTGCGAAGAAGCCAAAATAGAGCTCCCTCCAAACCAAGGCCCTGCCTTTTCTCCAAATCTCATACTCATTGCCAAACTGATTACAAACAAAGACATAAGCCTTACCTATGTTAGAGATGTAGTCTTGAAAGCTTGGAATCCAGTCTACCCACAGGAGGTGAAACGCTTGGACAAATACATCTTTATGTTCTCTTTCAATCATGAAGTAGATGCCCATAGAGCATATCACAGACGGCCGTGGTCGTGTAAGGGTGGCCATCTTATCCTCAAAACGTGGAACCCTGAAGTTACATGGCAAGAAGTTGATTTTTCCTCATCTACCTTTTGGGTCCAAGTCCATGGACTGCCAGCGCTGTGGAATACTGAGGATAATCTGAGGAAGATAGGGTCAAAGATCGGAAAAGTTGTGGAATTAGATTTGGTTGGTGACCCAGGCGGTGCGTGGAAAAAATTTGTTAGAATCCGTGTCGACATCCCGATGGGTAAACCTTTATTCCCAGGTCTCTTCCTTCCTCGGCCAAATAACGCTGACTGTTGGATTGGGCTTAAATATGAGAAGCTCGCAGATGTGTGTTACAAATGTGGAGTGGTGGGACATGAGGAAAAGTCATGCACAGGCGCCGTTTATCGGATCTGCAATCCAAATGGTGCAAGGTTCAAAGCAGCTGGACCGTGGCTCCAACCGGGGTTCGAAAATCTTCCGCCTGGGATTTTTGAGAAGAATGATGGCGTCTCCAATGGGGCCACAGAGTCTTCGGAACAGCCACCGGAACGTGTAAATAACGTTGAGAAAGGTGGTACACATGAAATGGCATCACCGGAGTTGGGCAGTAGCTCTGTGCAAGTTGGTACACCTGAAAGGACAACACCAACGTCGTGCCACTCAACCCGGGACCACTGTACCAGCTCACTAACTGCTCAAAACGCGTGGCAAGCTCACACTATTTTCACCTCCACGATGTCAGCAGGTACGAGTTGTAATACGCATGTAACATCCACACTTGCTGAGCTGGATTTGCCACAGAAGACAAGGAATCCACACATTGCAACGCGCTCTAAGGTAGAGGCTAAATTGGGCTTTAGAACCAAGGCCCAAAACCGTGGTTTCCGTAGATTATTCCGCTTAACCCCTGTGCAAGTGGGCCTAAGTTCCACAGTGGAGCTTGCTGACTTATCTTCAGACCAAAAAACCAGCACAGAGTCTAGCCTTAGCCCAACCCATCAACGTCCAGTAAGTGAGCATTCTGTATCCCTAACTCCTCAATCCACCACATTCCACAGAGAGCATGTTGACCTCTTCCCGTGTTCTTCCTCCTCTGTTCCTAATTCTGAGTGCCAACCACCAAATCAGGAGCTCCAAATACCACAGCTGTAGCATCCATATGCTGAAATACCACCACCAAACCCGTTGAAGAGGAAAGAAACAGGGAAAGAGAGTGAGCTTTTCACCAAACGGCTTAGACTTGATGCAAGGAGTCCAGAACCAATTTTCTTTGATCCTGAGACTGTAGCTCTCATTCCACAGTCAAGCCTAGAGCAGTTCATAATCAAAGAAAGACACTTAGCTGAGGATGAAAAATTCAACTGTAAGTCTTTCTATCACAACTCTTCTGATATCTATGTTCAGAACAATGCATTTTCAAATATGGCCGAGGAGGCGGGCCTTATCATGCCCCCACCATCTCCATGAAGCTATTCGGTTGGAACTGTCGGGGCATCTGCAACGCCTCGACAGTTCGAGCCTTGAAGGCTCAAATAAAAGGGGCTAGGCCCGATTTAATTTTTCTGTCTGAAACTAAGGCGAGTATTAGTAGAATGGAGTTTGTTAAAAGGTCTATTAAGTTTGATCACCTGTTTGTTGTTGAAGCAAAAGGCAGAGCAGGAGGGCTCTGTATTTTGTGGAAAGATGGGTTATCTGTTAAGGTTGTGGATTTCAACAAAAATCTTATTGCTGTTAAAATTTTTGATTCTGCTTGTGAATGGCTCTTGGTTGGCTTCTATGGTCCACCGTATCCATCAAAAAAGAAGAAGGCTCGGGAAAATCTTATGGCATTACTTGAAGCTCATCATGGACCTTGGATGTGTTTTGGGGATTTCAACTTTGTGCTCAATGAGAATGAAATTTTAGGAGGCAAAAAAGGCAGCTCCTCCACAAATTTTCTCAAGGACCTGATGTTTGAGGTTGGAGCAATTGATTTAGGTTACTCTGGGGTTAAATACACTTGGGCGAAAGGTAGGTGGGGTAATGCTACAATTAAAAGAAGGCTGGACCGAGGAATTGCAAACATCTCCTGGAGGCTTGCATATCCGAAAGCAACTTTAACCCATCTCAGCGCCATTGGGTCCGATCATACTCCCATAGTGCTTGACACGAATCCTCAATCCAGCTTTGCTCACTGACCATTTAGATTTGAGGTTGCTTGGCTAAGGGATGATAGGTGTGCTTCGGTCATAGACAGTGCTTGGAATGATGAACACGGGGGCTCTGAATTCACTAGGTTGTGTAAGAAGCAGGCTGCCACTAGAGATGCGCTAAAAAAGTGGAACAAGGAAGTGTTCGGAAAGTGTCAGGAGAGGATCAATGCCATTATGAAGCGTATCAAAGAAATTCAAAGTCAGCCCCCATCGTTTCAATATGGGGATTTAGAAGCAGCCCTTCAAGCAGAGTTATCAGAATGGCTCCTCCGGAGTGAAACACTGTGGCGCCAAAAATCAAGGGAGTTGTGGCTGAAGTTAGGGGACAAAAATTCTAAATTTTTTCACTTGTCCACAATTGTGAGAAGGAAAAGAAATAATATCGATGCTATTCGAGACGGAAATGGATCATGGATTACAGAGGGCAATGCTATCAGAAAGAGGTTCCTTGACCATTTCAAGGATCTGTTCTAGCAAAATGAAGCTGAATTCCCGCCTCATTTCGAACATCTTGTTCTTCCTTGCATCACAGAGGATGAAAATGCTGAGTTATGTAAAATTCCCTCTCAAGATGAGATTAAAGGCATCCTATTCAGTATGAATGACCTTAAAGCCCCAGGCCCAGACGGTTTTCCGGCTATATTCTATAAGAAGCTCTGGCCTACTGTCGGCGATACTGTCATAAATGCTGTCACATCATTCTTCATCTGTGGAACCATGCCTAGGGAGGTAAATAGCTCTCTCATTGTTCTTATTCCTAAAATTTCTAATCCCACTACTGTTAACCATTTCAGGCCTATAAGCCTCTGTAATGTGGTGTACAAAATTATATCCAAGATTTTGGTGGCAAAGCTCAGACCGTTGCTCGACAAAATTATTTCTCCAGCACAGTCTGCCTTCATCCCCAATAGATGGATTGCCGAGAATCAAGTCATTGTTCAAGAAATTCTGCACAGTTTCAAGTCTCGGAAAACTAAGCCAAGTCTGATGGCTATTAAACTTGATCTTCAAAAAGCATATGATAGGGTCAGCTGGGACTTCATCCATGCTGTTCTTCTCCACCTCGGTTTCAATGAAGTATTCTCAAATTGGATTCTCAACTGCATTTCCTCGGTTTCCTTTGAAATCCTTGTAAATGGAGGAAAATCCGAGTGCTTCAAACCAAGCAGAGGGCTTAGGCAAGGGGATCCTCTCTCCCCTTACCTTTTCATTTTGGGGCAAGAAGTGCTTTCCAGGATGCTGGATAAGGAGCTGAGGCAGAGAAACCTATGTGGAATCAGAACTAGTAGAAGTGGACCCATAATTACTCATGTTATGTATGCGGATGACATCATTCTGTTCTCCAAAGCCTCTAAAAATGATGCAACAACAATCAACCATATCCTGAATAAGTATTGCCTTTGGTCTGGCCAACAAGTTAATAGGGAGAAGTCGGGCATCCTTTTCTCTAAGCACACTCAAAGCAATACGCGCAGGTCCTTGAAGAATATTCTCCATATGAGGTCCCTTAAAAATGATACAACTTATCTGGGCGCGCCGCTTCTTCTTTCTAGAGCGCCTGCCAAGGATTTTTCTTATCTCCAATCCAAGCTTGAAGCTAAGCTCACGGGCTGGAGGACAAAATGCCTATCTTGGGCTGGTAGGAGGACTCTTATATGCTCGGTTGCTCAATCCATTCCGAGTTACAGCATGGCTACCTTCAACATACCCAAAAAAGTGTGGGAAAACCTTGACTCCCTGTCAAGGAGATTCTGGTGGAATCCTAAGAAATCAGAGGGCCATTTCCTAGCTTGGAGGGCTTGGGACAAACTTTGCTACCCAAAGAGTCAAGGCGGACTCGGTTTCAAAAAAGCAAAGGATATTAATAATGCGCTCCTCGCCAAGCTTGCATGGATGATCGTCTCCAAGCGAGATAGCCTGTGCATGAACATTTTGAGGGCTAAATATAAAGTGTCAAAGGATTGGTTGCACTCCGAGCCACCTAAGCGAGCTTCACCCATCTGGAGGGTTATTGAGCAATCAAAGAGTATTATTGCTAAAGGTGCATGTTTTGCTTTAGGCAATGGGTCTTCCATTGACATATGGACAGACCCTTGGGTCCCATGGATTGAAGGTTTCATCCCAACCCCCAAAGCAGAGGAGTTTACAGAACTACCTCTCCTAGTAAGCCACCTGATTGACTCAGAACTGCAATGCTGGAAGCAAAATCTGGTCAAGGAGTTGTTCAACTCCACTTCGGCTCAAGCTATCCTAGCCATCCCTATTCCATCTAGACCTGTTCCGGACAAACTCATATGGAGACCGGACCCAAAAGGGAATTTCTCAGTCAAATCAACGTATCACACAGGCCGCTTAATCCTACCTTCTCTAACCCCTCATGGAATTTCCTGGAATAAAATTTGGAATTTGAATCTGCCGGAGAGGTTGAAAATGTTGCTTTGGAGGATTGGGGTAAATGTTCTTCCCACAAAAGAAAATTTACTCAACCGCCTCCACGTAAGTGATGCATACTGCATGTTCTGCAAGGATAGCATTGAATCATCAAGCCACCTTTTCTTCAACTGCCTTGCTTCTAGATCATTTTGGTTCGCTATGTGTTGGGGTATTAAAACAGAGGATCTAGCTATTTCCCTCCCTGAGGATATCATCAAGGTTTGTCTGAACCCCCCAAATTTCCCTTGCGAAGATATTGAAAAAGGGCAGGTACTTCTACGGATGGTGTTTACAATTGAAGAAATTTGGATGGCTAGGAACCGGGCACTTCATCAAAATTGCAGATGGGATGTTGCTTCATCTATTGGGATGGTCCTGACCAAATGCTCTGAGTTTTCCACAATTCTAACTCCCCGCACAGAGCATGTTACTCCTTCTCCAATCCAAGCGTGGTCACCTCCACCGGAGGGTTGTATAAAGATCAACATAGATGCTGCCACATCTGCTATGCAAGCTGCCATTTCCGTGGTAGCTCGTGATTACCGTGGAGTTCCTCTCAAAGTTTGGGCAAGGCTGATTAAGAACACAAATCCTCTCCAAGTTGAGACTGAAGCATTGCTATGGGCTGCCAAACTTGCCAAAGTGGAAAGATGGACCAAGGTTTTATTTGAAGGGGATGCTAAGATTTGTTTTGATGCCATCAACTCACTGAATCAATCTTATCCCTGGTGCATTCGGACCCAGCTTCTCAATACTGTTACTTTGTCTGATTGTTTTCTTTCTTGTTCTTTTGTTTGGGTTAGTAGGAACTATAATGGTGTTGCACACCAAGTAGCTAATTTTTCTTTGCGTTCCAAGCTTGCTTTTGTGTTTTTGCTTGATAATCTGCCCCCTGCCTTGTTGGCTGTTTGTAAGGCAGATTATCCTTTTTGAGTTGCGTTCTTCCAATAAAGCATTGCAGATTATCAAAAAAAAAAAAAAAACTTTAATTTTTCTTAATAAATTTTAAATAAGAATGTCAAAGTTATTATTATTATTATTAAAGAAATGGTATCCCAACTTTGACAAACTAGTTCACTCTCTGCCCTTGAGATGGCCTAGAAACCCATTAGCTGATAACACGATAGAAGATAGAATATAAAACCTCCAAATTTATGACTTGTCCCTTAAGTTCATTTAGTCTACCACCCAGGTTGTCCCCAAAGGAATAACAATGATTAATGATATAGTGTATGTTTTTGTTCCGTAAAGTTTTATATGAATTAAATGATTGATATAAAAAAAATATATATATATATATATTTTTATGAATAAGCATAATTGTCTTATAAATGCTTGAACATAATACAATTTTATTTTAGAATTTAACATTAAGTAAAGTTAGACCTGCAAATATGTTGAGTTGCGCGAGATCATGTTCCATCTAATTGAGTTTTGGTCAAACTTAGTATAGGCTATAAATAGATTATACTAAAATGGGTTGCAAAATTTATAATCCCTATTCGTTCTTTAACAGGTTGGCTAAATTTGGTATTATATATTTTTTTCACATATAAAAAATATTAAGTAAATAAATAAAACATATTCTTTTTCTTCCTTCTAATATAAATAAAAAAAACATAAAAATAAAATTTAAATTATTCATTAATTCACTGCCATAGTAATTACACAAAAGAATAGAATAAAACTAGAGTAGGGGATGGATTCTCCATAATAACATCTTCATCACCATCCAATATTTTTTAAGATGCTCCCCCCTCCCATTTAAATCCTTAATTTCTCTCCAATTTTCATTTAGATTTGAGACTATTGGTATCTAAAAAATTCAATGGGTTCTCCCTATATATATATATATATATATATATAATTTCACAAATAAATTTTTTTATCCCCTTTTAATTCCCATCCAATAAGTGGGATGAGATAGGAGTATTCAGACCCCCAATTCTCCCCATGAATAGTATAAAATGACGAGAATGAGTAAATGCTCTTTGCAATGTCTTACCTTTTTTTTTTTTTTTTTTTTGAGAAATATGTCTTACCAATCTTTGATAAAGTGTTATCCTAGCAAAGTTTATTCTATTTTCATTATAATGATAAATAAAGAAAAACAGTAAAAGTAACACGTATAATTGTCTTAGGTGATAAATTATTTGGTAGTATGCCAATGTATTCCAACAACTATTGTTATTTTTGGATATATAAAATACTTAATTTTATGCCTTATAACGTGAGAGCAGATCACATTTAGAAATATCATTTTTTTTTGTTGTTGACAAGTTTGTAGCTAATATTATAACATGTAGCTCTTGTACCTCATGGAAGTATGGAACAAGACTGGAATTTGAAGAAAATAAGTATGGAACAAGATGGAAATTGAAGAAAATAACTCCCCCTCTACCTATCTTCCCATGTACTAGAATCCAAAAGCATTAATGCTTTCTGCATCTGTAAATTAAAGAAGAAAGGCCTTCATAATTCATACTCATTCTAGCTGTAAGAACAACAACATAAGCAAGAAACATGCATGTTTCTTAGACTTAGATGAAGACCTAGATTTTTTTTTTTTTTTTTTTATATATATATAATGAATTTGGGATTAATGTCTTTTAATGAATTCAATTTATTAGGAAGGTTTCTTCCAATCTGCCTAATAAAAAAAATATATATATCATTTTACAATATAAGAGGGATGGGATAGGAGTATACAGACCCCAATTCTCCTCATGGATAGAATAAAATAGGAGAATAAAATAATTTGAATGATTAAAAAGTCTTTTTGGAAATTTCTCTCCAATCTTTGATAAAGTGTTATCATAGCCATAGTTGTCAAACCGTGAATCGTATCGTGAATCGATTTTTAATTTTTTCGTATCGTGTATTTTATCGTGTATCGTAAGATACACAAACACTTAATAAAATTTATAAAAATTATAAATATACATATATAAAGGATATATTCATTATAAATTTTAAATATATTCAACTAATGACTAATTTATTCATCCCTTATGTAATAATATTTAACAAACTAACTAAATAAATCAAACTAGCATGTGTTCATAACATTCACATTAAAATTACTTAAATTCAAAAGTGATAATATATTACAAATGACTCAAAAACAATAATTTATTTTCATCATCTTCATCAAATTGCATAATCAACCCCATCTAAGTCAACACTATCATCATATTTATAATTTTACAAATTTATTTCTTCATTAAAATTTTCTTCATTGTCATTCGTTATTAACATTTACTATCTCTTCTTGTTCTTTCTATTTCTATAAAAATAAAAAAAAAAATAAAAAAAAAATTGGCATTCTAGTTTCTTGGACTTAAAACAATAAAGATAAAAAAAAAAATTTAAAAAAAATTTTAAAATATTAAAATGAAAGGTAAGTATGTACTTTGTAGTGCAATTGTAGGAGAGGGGAAAAAACTTATGAATATGTTATTTTAGTAAGCTAAATTAAGTAAACTAATAATTTTGTGTTAAAAACAAGTCTAACAACTTGTTAGATTCAAATCGAAGTACAAATTTTAACAAAAAATCTCATTTTAAAGCATTTGTTTATGTATCATACGATACGTACAATTTTACGATACGATACGATTCATATGATACACACACTATATCGTACGATTCATAAACACTTACGATACGTTGATACGATACGGAACTTTTTACACACAATTCGATACGTATCGTACGATACTGACAACTATGATCATAGCACAATTTCTTTTATTTTCATTAATATGAAAAGAATAGTAAATGTAACATGCGTAATTATTTTAAGTGATAAATTGTTTGGTAATTTTTTTTTTTTTGAACAAATTGTATGGTAATTGTAGGGTCGGAAAGCTTATGATCCGGCCCACGCTCTATCTGGGCTCAGGGCCCGTGCCGAGGAGGTAGTGTGCCGAGGACGAGTGATCAAAGGCCGAGGGGTTAAGGGGAACAGCTGAGGACGACCCTGTCCTCGGCACTCCAAGGCTTTGATGAGAAGAGCAACGTCTTAGTGAAGACTATCCCCAAATAGTCCCCTGAAGGGGATGTGAGTGGAATAGGACCCACATGGAGGTATGGTGCGAAATAGGTTCAAGGAAAATACGACCCCTCCATATTAAATGCACCGGCCAACGTCCTGATCATGTTAATGAGAAAAGACGCTTGGACGGTGTAACTTCGATCCTCGCGACTAAACAGAAAAGTAAGAGGGGACAGCTGATGGGACAGGTACAGAAGTAAGCACCTGCCTGACCAACAAGTGGAGGGATAGGATCAACCAAAAAGGACTATATAATATAAAGGTTAGTGCGCCAAAAAGGGGTTGGGAAAAATGGCCAAAAACCAGAGCCTCCCAGCCCGTCTCCAGGAGAAAGACTCCAGGGGCGAAGACGACTTAACCATGTATAGATATCACGAAAAACCCACCGCCTGGTGACCAAGGCCTAACCTTTCAAACCCATACTCTACAAATGATATTGTTTGGGCTTTTTTACGAGCGACCCCAACACTGTTGTGGTTCGTTACGAATCGTGTCCTTACAATAATTAATAAGCGGTGTCTTGTACCGGCTTGTTCCAAACTCTTTAGTTTTAATGCAATCTTTTTTATTTTATATATATATATATATATATATATATATATATATACACACCAATACTAATATATTCCAAGAATTAAACTCTTTTGAATATGAATATATATTATTGTCAATTTCTTTAAAAAATATATATTTTTTTGTATGTTAAAATACTTAATATTAAAAAAATAAGATAAAAATATTGTCCTATCAGCGATACTTAATTTTATGCCCTATTACGTGAAAGCAAATCAAAACTTTAATATCATTTGTTTTTTGTTTGACTAGTTTTTGTAAGTAAAATATTTCCACTCTACCTATCTTCCCATGAACTAAAATCCAAAGGCATATTTCTCCTTCCGTCTATAAAAACAAAGAAAGGCCTGCATAATTCATAGTCATTCTAGCTGTAAAATCAGCAAAATCAAAAGCAAGCAAACATGACTCAGATGAAGACTCAGATTGTTTCCAGAACTTGCATCAAACCTTCTTCACCTACTCCTCACAACCTCAAAACCTTCAAACTCTCTCTTCTTGACCAGCTCTCTCCGGCCATCCATGGCAACATGACCTTCTTCTTTCCCGCAGATGTCGCCGCCACCACCGACCCTGATATTGAATTCTCACGCAAATCCCGACTCCTCCAGGAATCCGTATCCGATACCCTCACCCGCTTCTACCCCCTCGCCGGTCGCCTCCTTGACGCCTCCACCATTGACTGCAACGACTCTGGTGGGTTCTTCATCGAAGCCCAATGTGATAGCCCGCTTTCTGACTTCCTTAGCAAACCAAACTTTGAGACACTTGATCAATTCCTTCCCACCACTGACCCTCAAACCATGGAATTGTCCAAGGGTTCCATGTGGCTTATCAAGTTCACCAAGTTCAACTGCGGTGGCACCACAATTAGTGTTTCCCTTACACACAAGATCGCCGATATCGCTGCGCTACTAACGCTGTTAAAGAGCTGGACCGACGCATGTCGAGGTTTGAGGGAACCTACTCTCCCCGATTTCACCGGATCTTCTCTCTTGCCGCCTAGAGAGATTCCGGGCATGTCAGGATCTCTGAATATTGCCGGCGATAAGTTCATAGCAAGGAGGTTCGTGGTCAGTGCCTCTAAAATTGCGGAGCTTAAAGAAAAAGTTATAAGCATGACTGGACGAGAGCAGTACTATCCTTCACGTGTGGAACTAATACTAGCAAAACTCTGGAAATGTGCAGCAGCGGTTGTCAAATCAAAAACCGGGTCTTTCAAGCCCACCGCGTTGTTTCAAGCAGTGAACCTCCGAGGTAGAATGGACCCACCTCTGCCTGACACGGTGTTCGGGAACTTTGTGTGGCCGTTTGCAGTGTTTGTTGAAGAAGAGAGCGACCTGGAACTACACAAGCTAGTGCAAAGCATGAGGGAGACAAAGAATGACTTCCTCAACAACAAGGCAAACAAGTTCAGAGGGGAGGGAGGTTTCTCAGCTCTAATGGAAGCTCTCAAAGAGAGGGCAGAGATCTTCAGGAATAGGAAGGAATTGGTGGTATACAAATGCTCAAGTTGGTGCAAATTTCCATTGTATGAAACCGATTTCGGCTGGGGCAAGCCGGCATGGATGACAAGCATAAACAAGCTTGTGAGTAATACCATTTCTTTGCAGGACACGACTGACGGTGCAGTCGAAGTTCTTATGACCTTGGATGAGGAAGAGATGTCCATATTTGAACGCCATGAGGAGCTCCTGGAATTTGCTTCAGTCAACCCCAGCATTGATGTTTGATTTCGTTCATTACTGCTTAAATTTAATGGTTTCAGGGTTTTCTATGTGTTCATGAAATTTGTAATTGTCCTAGTATATTACATGTCTTGGCTTTCGTTCATGAATAGGTGATTATTTTTATTTATTTTTCTGGAGAAAATAATTATGAAATGTAAACTACAAATTTAGGTTGGTGGGGTTGTAAGAGTGCTGTAATTTTATAATGGGTAGGATTGTTTCGGGGCAATGATAATCTCACGTATACTATTTTATATCTATTTCTTTTTCATTTACTTTCATGTTGTGAATGTGTGGACCTTGTTTTTTCTCCTTCTAAAATGTGCGCATCTCAACATCAATTATGAATATTTATGTAAAATGGAGGATCTACACAGGGAAATAGTATGTTTTGCTATTGGGACGTTTGCCTCAAAAAGTCTTTGTTTAAACGAAAGTAAAATTTGGGTTTCGTAATAGAAAGATATATCCAGTCTTAAATTAAAATTGAAATCCGTCCCAGAAATATAAAGTTAACACGAAAGCAACTAATTAGTCCTTGCAGAATCATTTAGCAAAAACAAAAAGTCCTTGCAGAGTCGAAGTTAGCTGAGACCAGTACCCTATCCCTGAAACCCATCTTTGCCTATTCCAATTGAAATGAAATAAAGTATGAAAAATTTTTAAAACTTTTATAGTAACTAAGAAAGAAATTAATAATTTTTTAAAGGAAATGGAGAAATGTGAGTAATATTTAATTAGAGTAAAAAGAGAGTTGAATATTTAATTTCTTGGTTTGTAGTAGTTGGTAGGCACGTTGAGTAAGTCAAGTCTTTTTTTTTTAAGGAAACTCACCGACTGCCCAAGTAATCCTGATGTGGTCCAGCTGACAGTCAAAATGTGCAACTGCATATATTAGTAGGAATAAGAAACATCCAAAAGATGTTATTTCTTCCCATAATGCCTTTTGAAGGCTTTGGGGTAGTAATTAAGAACAATGGTAAAGATCGTAGCCAAAATAACACATCCCTACTTAAGAGTACCCTAGATCGTTGAGGTGTGATGCCCTTTTTTAACAAGTGAACCAAGTGGATAACTTTAGGTCGAAGCTCTTGCAAGAACTCTTCGATAACTTTGAGCTTAAATGATAGGTCAATAAGATGATAATGACAGCAGTGTTAGGGATGGTACCGCTCAAATGGAATCTTGGGAGGAAAGATCAAGACGAGCTACTCAAATAGCCAAATCTTCAAAATAGAAAATAATAAAAAGGTGAGATAAGGTGCCTCTTGGTACTTGCAAATAAGAGTTTGAAAGGCGAGAATAATTTCCATGGGTTGGGGAACTACCCCTCATGCACCATTTATGTCTGTGATTCCAAATTGTCCATAGGATAGTGAACAAGGATTGCAAATAGAACATCTTCTTCTGGTCCATCAATTTATAAAGCATATTGCTATCCATTGCTTAGCAGGGATTTGGATCAAGTCTGATGTTTTAATCGATAAGGGAGACGCATGCTAGACTTCTCCAGCTAGACGGAAGTGCAAAAAAAAGTGTGAGATAGATTCCTCATCCTCTTTACAAATATATAGGACAGGTGCTAATGGCTAGGATACCCTTGTTACACGATCAAATTGACTGATATGCAATCTTATAGAATTTTCATCGTGTGAGTCCTTGCCTCTCTTGGTGGACTTTGAACAAATCCTACTAGCTCCCCTTTTTTTTTTTTTTTTTCTTTTTTTTTTTTTCACCAGTGTATCATCTATGGACCTCTCATACACCATCTACCTAAAACCACGTGTCAACCTTACATATTCAACCTTGATAATCGGCTCGCACGTCCATAGGATCATCTCTTTGTAAGCTTTATGGACTTGACTTATGCGATAAACACTTGTGTGGGCTCCCAAATACACACCCCCCACCTTGCTTGAATTGCAATAGGGACCCTTAACACCTTGCCACACACCACCATGGACTCTAATACCTCTTTTGGAGAGATAACACATTGGGTAAACATCAATAAAGTAGTTAGTTTAACATATGAGAACATTACTTAACCTAAAAGTTTAAGCCTATGAGTTTTAGCACAACTATGTTTTATTAACCACTCACTTTTATTCAATGTGAGACTTCACTCACACATATATAATTAATATAAATAAATAAATAAAAATAGGCAAAAATTAGGTAACATTTATCATAAAGTAGCTCGAATAACATGCACTAAATTTAGTGTTGAGTACCAGTACTCGTCATTCCTTCAATTGGTGTAAGTGCATGTATCTTGTAACATTATATAAGATGAGTTCTATTAAAAACTCTTTATATGGTCTAGTGGAATGTTAGATTTACAAGAGTATCTTTGATGTGACTATGGAAGTAGGACCACTTCCTATGAGAATTGGGCTAATTCTCTAAAATTGCTTGTGAAAGTTGTGATTAAGCACAAGGCTATAATGTGCTGGCTTAGAAACTTTTTACAGAACACTTGAATATTATGTCTGTGAAGTAATGTTTTGTTTTCCACATTAAAATTCATAATTCAAGACATTGTTCACTATTAATTTTAGAACAACATTGCTAAAAACATTGATCGACGGTTCAAGCCATTAGCATCATTATGCATAATATTCTATGAGGACCCAATTTTTTTATTTTTTATTTATTTTATCTATTACATTTTTATAAAAATGAAAAATTACACTTTATTAACTTAAACTATACTCCAGATTACACTTTGCACCCTAAACTATTCAAATGCACAACTTGCTAAACTATGACAGTTATTACACTTTACACTCCAACATTAGTTTTACTGTTATCTACAAAATTTTCATGCATGTGACACACACATGTGTTTTGCAGCCCTCTCCCCAAATCAAAACCCTCAAATTATTCAAATGCACAACTTGCACCATAAACTATGAAACTTATTACACTTTACACCCCGACATTAGTTTTACTGTTATCTATAGAATTTTCATGCATGTGACACGCACATGTGTTTTGCAGCCCTCTCCCCAAATCAAAACCCTCAAACCCTAAATCCCCAAATCAAAAAATATCTTTGGCTCCACATAGTCTCCTGATAAACGATTCCATTGAGAGCATATCAAAACATACACTGAGAGCAACTTTTTCTAGAAACTATCCTCAACTTTCATTTTCTCTAATTGAACATGCCATTCAACGTGTATAATCTAACTCAAAGGAGCACATAATACGTGGTCTAATCAAATTATTTAGCATTCACTGTAACAACTCCGGAGTGTTCTTGACATAAGACTACAAAGCTGGAAAATATTCTTTAGAGTTACAGGGTTTTGATTTGGAGAGAGGGCTGTACCTCTACATGTGAGAGAGAGAGATGAAAAAATTAAAGGAAAGAAGCTTTTAATTTAATTAATTGTGAAGGGAATTTTTTTTTTTTTATCTTTTAACTTTGTTCCACTTAAGCAAAACACGTGTGTGTCGGGGTTCAAAGTATAATAAGTGTCATAGTTTAGGGTGCAAACTTTGTATTCGAATAGTTTAGGATACAAAGTATAATTTGGAGTAGAGTTTAAAATGGTAAAATATAATTTTCCTTTATAAAAATAAGTAGGGAATTGTTGCAATATTTTTAATAAAATTATTATTTCATTCTAAATGTTGGATAAAAGATTACTCACGTATTTTTAGTACTTCAGTTTTACACTTTTTTTTATACAAGATGGAATTTCTATTTTAGCCTAATCTAAGTATATATGTGTGTAAAGCTTCCTCTTAGAAATTAAAACCCCCGCCCTTACCCCCCACACCTCACAAGCATTTATACTTGTAGAGTGACCACTGCATCAAAGGTGCATGGTGGTCACTCCACAATAATAATAACATATTGGATAGTCGTGAGTTACTTGTCATTTGACTATTCATATGAGTTGGCAAGCTTTGTGAACGTTAGCGGCTAATGGTTTTAAAACTATCATTGATTTCCATGAATTTCTATTAGTATTCAATTTTGCTCAAACTGTTTCTTTAGTTGGAAAATTTTAATGTCATTAAAATCAATTCTTCAATGTTATATTACGGTTAAATGTACAATTTGAGTTATGATACATCTATTAGGTTTTAAAGATTTAGGTTTAAATGTTTAGAGTCCTAATTTGATTGTGTTGGCAAACCGAGAACAAAAATATGTCTGGAATGAGTATTAGACATTGCTCAAGATGATTCAAGTCAGGTCTCAAGAACATTCAAGCTGCAGAATTCAACTTTAGTGAAATTCGACCGATCAAAAATTACATTTGATCGATCGAAAATCACAGAAATACAGATTCTGCAGAATTTTAAATCAGGCCCAAGCCCACAAAAATGTTTAGGGTTTCTGTCCAACACTCCTAAGTATAAAAGGAAAACCCTAACTACGTTTTGAAGACTCTTGGAAGATTTGTGAGTTACACATATGAGATCTGAGAAGTTCTATACCTTCTACCTCAACAAGTATCTATCGGATCAAGAGATTTACAATCAAGAATTAGTGGAATCAAGTTGCTGCTACAAGATCAACAAGTGGTGATCTAAAACCTTTGAGTGGGATCTCAAAATCATAAGAGTGGGAGCTTGTGTGATGAAATCCAAGAGAGAAGAGTCTGTGGATTTGGAGCTTGCACGTGGTCGTGTCAGTAAGTTACTACTGGAGGTTGCAATAGATTTAGGGTTAAATATTTTGTAAAAACTTCAATTCTCTATTAGTGGATTTGTTTACCTTGAGAATAGCTAGGTCAATCCTCCCCATGATTTTACCTTGAAACGGTTCGTTTCATTGGTTTTCGTGGGTGATCATATCTGTGTGTTATTTATTTTTCCGCTATTTGCATGATATGATCTTTCACTGTTTAACCTAGATCTCAGAATTAACCTAAATAATCACTTGGCTAATATATTAGGTTAAACAATCTGCTTTAAGGGGTCTAAACAAACAAACAACATCCACAATATTTTACCACAATTTACAACAAATTCTAGTTGCTAGACCCACCACTGAAATAACTTTTTTACTAATAGTCTTTCAATTAAAATTTATTTTAAAATTGTTGTAAAAATGTTGTTAACGTAAGCTTTCCCCTTGAATTTATATGCGAAACTCATCTTGACCAATAAAAATTTATGGTTAACTAAGTAGTTAAAAGAGGAAGAGGTAATATATGTTCTCTAACTCTCTCACTTTAACAACCAATTCTTACCCTCTTCTTCACCATCTGCTTAATTATATATTTATATATACATATACCAATCTTAAGCCTCAAATAAAATACTACTATTTTTATATATACATTTATGGGTAAAAGAAATACTATTTGAGAACTTCTCACCTTATAAATAGTGTATTCTTGTAAGGTTGGTAGTTGGAATAGTTGTATCTTGCGGACTACATGCAAAATTGTTGGTCTATTACACTAAAAAAAATTGTAAACAGTGTGTGTATAGTTGTCAAGAGAACGACCTAATTTGCACCTCAAGTCCACCAACTTTAAATTTATGGAGTTGATAGTATAATTTATTTCTCATATTATAAAATATATTCTAGCACCAACTAGGTAATATCTCTCAATTTATTCTCTATTTTATGGTAAAGTGTATGTGAAATAACATTATATAAATAATTATTTAATAGATTATGAAATGCGTTTTATTTATTAATTTATGTTCATAGGAACAGTGTATAGTTGGCAACTTCTATTCTCCACTACCCCAACCCAGGAGTTAGTAACGTACACACTAAGGAACACCTAGCCCTAACAAGTTTCATGGAAAAATCTAAAGGCGATCATTCGAAAAGAGGTCTGCAGTGGTATGTGGGAAAATTATATTACTGGTGGGAAAACAAATTATTTAAACAAAAAATTTATTCTTTAACTTAAAAAAAAAAATTATTTAAAAAAAATTATTTTGAAAAGAAAACTAAACAACGGGAAAGTTTTACCCTAGAACAACATGAACATGGTCTTCCTTGTTAGGATATATGTGATTCAATGTTAGGAACATATGTTACTATTTTTATGTAATTAGCTAATTCTTTGACAAAACACACTTCACTTGTAATTGGGTAGATCTAGGATGTGTTTAATATTTTAAGGAACAAGGTTTCAAGTTCAAATGTTAAAGCCATGCAAATTTGTCCAAGAATCAAGTGAGAAAGTGCTGGATTTTAAAACTCGACAGCTAGCATCTATCGAGGTTTAAAAACTACTGAAGCCCGTGGCTCAACAACTAGCTAGATAGATGGCTATCTATCGAGGTTTATGAAACTCAGTTTTTCAGAGCTGTTTTTCATTCAATCCGTGAGTATGTGTTTAGACTTTCTTTTCTCACAACCCTAAACATATATAAGAATTAGTTTGAGGGCCGTCAAGGGTTACACAGTTATACAAGTGTGAAGCAAAGTCTTATTCATGCAAGTTGTGATCAGAGACAGAATTTACCCTAGTTTATCTTTCTCTTAAAGAAGCTACTGTATTTTTACACTATAGGGTTTTGTGACCAAGGAGTTTCGTGATCTTCATTGTGTGATGAACTAAAGAACTTTGCAGCCAACATCTTTCTCAAATTGGTGATTAAGTTGCATACTAGGATCCGCACATCTATTGGTTAGTCACGTATTGGGAGCCGTGCATTGAAATGAGAGATTGTTACTACAGAACAAGTCCAATCGGGTATTAGGATAAGGGTTCAACTGTAGGTTGGTATAAGGTATTGAGATTCTTTTACTTGTAACCGCTTGTTTTGATAATAGTGGATTCTCGGGAGTGGTGACTTTAAAATCACTCAGTGGGATTTTTGCCATGTAGGTTTTCCCCATTTGAAAACAAATCACCATATCAATTTAATTTTCGCTGCATTTAGTTTAATTGGTGATTTGTTTGTGCTGCCATGCATATTATATGTTAATTTGATTAATTAATCAACTTGACTAATTAATTAGTTAATTTATTACAAGAAGTCAATACGATATTCTTGGCCTATCATTCTTGCATGCGAAGGAGAAAATGATTAACTTCTTGGTTATTGTTGCATTGACTATTTGGTGATAATTATGGACAAAAACTAAAATTAAAAAATTAAAAAAAAAAAATCAAGAAATTGAACGTATATTTTACCTCAAATATATATACTCAAGCTAGATTGTCTCATAAGGGTAGGTGAGCCGTACATACCACATGAATTTGGCAAATCTAGGCCTGCAAAAAAGTCAGCCTGATGGCTAAGTCCCGTAAATATCTTACAAAAGACGTGCATGTAAAATAGAGACATGAATGCCATAACCCTAATGGATAGGTTCCAGTACAGGACCCAATCCTTATCCATAGAAAGGTACGTATGAGCTCTAGACTACGATGATTTTCCATTATCAAAAACTATGGTATACATTAACATGGCAACTGATATTTCCCAGAAATGAAAAAGAAAAAAAATTAAAAAGAAAGGTTTTGCCTATATTCATTAGTAGAACTAAATTCGAAAGGACCAAGAATAAAACAAAAGAAAAAGAAAAGTTTGACCCCAAAAATACTCGATTCAAAACAAATATGATATAACATGGCCTTCTTGCAAAGTTGAAAAAATACTTGTGGCGCGTTGTGGATGAGTCAGTCAAATAATTGTGGATAGGATTAAAAATTATATAAAAAAAAAAAAATTAAGGAATTGAAGAATCAATCATTCAAGGTCGCCAGATAAGATCACATCCAGTGGCGGAGCCAGGAATTTATATTTGGAGGGGCCATGTATAAATTTTTTTTTTTTGTGTGTGTATGAAATGTCAAATAGTAATATACAATATTTTATAACTGAGTATGTATAAACTAAAGTATATTTAATTAAAATTAAGCAATCATGAGACAAAATTAAAAAAAAAATGATTTAATATCTTTAATCAACTATAAAATGGGCAAAGTCGCAAAACATACAATAACATAAAAGCTAAACATCTTTGTTCAAAACTGTAAGAGATCTAAAGTCATCAAGTATTAAATAAAAGACAAACAATCATTTAAATGTCAATACATAAAAAAAAATATAGAATAAACAACAACTAAATACATGAATATATGTATATATATATATTTTGTCTATAATATATTGATTATTATAATAATAAATAATATATTATAAGAAATTTAAAAAAGAAAGCAATGAAAAAAAAAAAAAAAAAAAAAAAAAAAAATACCTGGAGCACGGTGACACAGCACACAAGCTGTCAAGCACAAGCACAAGAAGCTTCACAAAATTGAGTCACAAATTGAGGGGCCCACAGCTGTAGCCTACTGACAATTGTAATAAGAATGGTACAAAATTAGTCACTTTTTATGGCCTCAATTCAACACATATCACGTTTACCCAACAAAAATTGAACACAGTACATATATATTTAACTACTACAATTCTAGAAAGTGCAGAATAAAGAGACAAAACCTTTACCTTTAAACAAAGAGACAAAAATTTTACTTTTAAACAAAGGGATGAGAAGGAAAGATCTAAAATCTGAAAAGATTAAAAAAAGAAAGAAGAAGGGGGCAAAGACAGTGCAGTGGCTGTGGCGAGAAGGACTGAAGGAGGCTGAACCGCTGAAGGAAAAGAGAAAGAACTGAAAGAAGAAAAAGAAGAAGAATGCAAAGCCCAAGTCCTCAACGGAGACAGAGAGAGCGAGAGAGAGAGAGTCACCTGTTGAAAGATTTTTTCTGTTCTGCAACTACAAGACTGCTGCAACTGTGTGGCGGCGTGTGGGAGAGACAAAGTTTCAAACTTTTCAATTTTTTTTGCCGTGTACAAGTAAGACCTAGATACATTGGGATGAAAATTAGAATTTTTTTTCTCCTTTATTTGTTGAGATAATTGTTTTTTTGGCCTAATATGTTGTGGTAATTGTTAATATATCTGTATTCGTTTTAAAGATGCTAAATATGTAATTATTGTAATTTATTTACATGTATTTGTGGATTATATTTTATTGTACTGAAAATTGTATTTATTTTTAGACTTTATATAGGTATATTATCAGGGATGGGGGGGCCAAAATGACAATTATTTAAGAGTCTTCAAATTATTTAAGATATTTTTTAAAAAAAAAAATTATGGGGGCTAAGCGGAAAAATTTTGGGGGGGCCAGGGCCCCCCTCGGTCCTCACGTGGCTCCGCCACTGATCACATCAAAGTAGGTGAGCCGTAAACCACAAGTATTTTCTTAGGGAATCACGAAACTGATTTTCAAATTCCCTATGGGCCTGTTAGAATGGGATTTGGATCCGCTGCAATGTCTTAGATGTTGCCTCCGGTGTAATTACATTACATTTATTCACATTAATTTTTAGGCGGAAAACATCTTTTAGTCCTTATATTTTCAGGCGATTTTCATTTTAGTTCTTATATTTTATTTTTACTGTTTTTAGTTCCTATCTTGAAAAAATTTTCCAGTTTTGGTCCCTGTCGTTACATCAGAAACGAGAAAAGCTGACGTGACAAACGGCAGGAATAAATAATGCTAAATTAATATCGACGTGGCATAAATTAATAATAAAAAATATTTTTTGGCATTAAAAAATGCCACGTCAACATTTAAATTAAAAACAGAATTAAAAACTAAAAATTATATGAATTGAGATCTAAGTGTCTTGAACAAGAACAACAAAAACACAAACCTAGAAATTAAAAAAAAAAAAAAAAATCCCCACCTCTCTTCGCTCTCCGATTCCATCTGTAACCTCAATTTCTCTCCTTTCCTTTCCCTTTTTCTCTCTTCCATTATTTTCAATCCACTCCAATTTCTAATCCTTCGATTTTACTTTTCTTTCGCAAATTCAAAATCCCAAAATTTTTTTTTCCCTAGGGTTTTTAGTTTTTTCTTAATTGGAAAATGGAAGGGAACAAAGACGACGCTTTGAAATGCTTGAGAATCGGTAAACAAGCTATGGAGGCTGGAGATCGAAGCCGAGCCTTGAAATTCATCTCCAAAGCTCGTCGTCTCGATCCCACTCTTCCGGTTGATGATCTCTTATCGGAGATTGAGAAAGAATCCAATGGGCCCGGTGATCCACAACCTCAAGGCTCCTCTAGGCCCACCAATAACGGCACATCGGAGCCATCGAAACCATCCGATCAGCCATCGGTCCGCCACTGAGGTCCGTCTTCATCGTCGGCCTCATCGGCATCCGCGTCGGCCTCATACACGGAGGAGCAAATCGCGATCGTGAGGCAGATTAAGAAGAAGAAAGACTACTATGAGATTTTAGGGGTGGAGAAGAGTTGCATGGTCGAGGATCGCCTGAGATCTACGGATTCGACGATCCAAACCCTGGCTACTCCCAATCTTCGTTCAGCTCCGACGGTCCGGTGCTTCAGCCACCAACCGAAATGGAGCCAGAGTATGGTTTTGCTCTTCGTGAATGGAGGCGGTGAGCATTTCAGTCCTTTTGATTTTTGATTTATTTATTTATTTTTGTGAGACTTGAATTCTCTAATTTGTTGATTTTTCCAAATCTAATTTGTATTTTGTGGCAATCTGCTTAGATTTGTAAATTTTTTTTTCTTTAATTTCTAGGTTTGTGTTCATTTTTATTTATTTTTTTAAATTTCTGGGTTTGTGTTCTTGGATCTGAGATTGTGTTCTTGTTGTTCTTGTTTAAGACACACTTAGATCTCAATACATATGATTTTTAGTTTTTAATTCTGTTTTTAATTTTTTTTATTTAGTTAAAATTAATAAATTAATTTTTTTAATTTAAATGCTGACGTGACATTTTTTAATGCCAAAAAAGTATTTTTTATTATTAATTTATGCTACGTGGATATTAATTTAGCATTATTTATTCCTGCCGTTTGCCATGTCAGCTTTTTCCGTTCCTGATGTAACGACAGGGACCAAAACGGGAAGCGTTTTTCAAGATAGGGACTAAAAGCGGTAAAAATAAAATGTAGGGACTAAAATGAGAATCGCCTAAAAATATAGGGACTAAAAGGTGCTTTTCGCCTAATTTTTATCACTTTCATTTTTTAACTTTTTCAACTTCCTTTAAACTTTTTTTTATTCAATGGTTGAAATTGAAAGTTTCTTTTTTAAACTTTCAATCTCAACCGTGTATTACTATTGCATCGTATTGCACCTGATTTGAATCTGTTAGAATGATCACCACGACCAAGGTTGTCAAAATCGAGATCCTACGTAGGATTTGGGAGGTAGGTAGGATCGTGGATCGTAGGATCGGATCGTGAATCGTAAGATTTTACCTATTTTTAGATTTTAAGCAAAAAACCTATTAATAGTGACTTTGTATGTTATATAATCACTTAAAATATGAATCCATCCATTAAAAAAAAAAAATTGCATCATAAAATGTAATTTGCACTCACTACATCGTTCTTATGTCATTCTAACGAAACAAAATATACTTAACTTTTGACATAATGTATCTAAAAAGTTCAGTACATGTTTAATTAGCAACTAAGTACCAAAATATTTTCTACACATATGGAAAATCTTTTCTAAATTCTAAGTTCCAAATCCAAAATAAGTTAGGCTAGTTAGCATATAAAAACTAGCTAACTGCAAATTTACAATATGTATTCCAAAAGAGAATTCTCAATCTAAGGTAAATTAGCTAATCACAAATATGAAATCCAAAAGAGAATTCTCATTCTAAGGTTCTTCTAATCTAATCATTGTTATTGTCATATCCCATTTCATCATCTAAATATTTTAGGTTTTGTTTTTGAAAATGTTAAAGTTAAGTACTATAGGTTTTTTTGAGATTTTATGTTGACATAGGGGTAAATTTGGGACTTCAATTCATTATTGGGCTTCTGATAACCCGTTGGGCTTGTGAGTTTAGGTGGATTATCTTACCCAAATTAATCCCACTTAAAAAAAAAAAAAAAAAAAAAATCAAGCCAAATGGTAGGATCCCATATGATCTTACGATCCTATGCGATCCTACATGATCCTACCATTTTTGCGATCCTGCTACAATTTTAAACTTTTTGGTGAGGTGGGATCATAAAATCATGTGATTTTACGATCTGGATTGTGATTTTGACAACCATGACCACGACTAAGCTAGTCATTTAAAAATTTTAGATTTTTTTTTTTTTTTTTTTTGTTGAGAAGAGACCTTATTTTATTGGGTCATGCTAATGAGTGCCCTAAGGGCACTCATTAACAATCAATTTTAAGAAAGTTTTGACATCACTTTTATGAGAAATGAAAAAAACTGTCAAAAGATTAATTTTTTTTTTCCCATAAAAGCTTTCTTTAATTGGATTCTTAACCAGTGCCCTAAGGACACTCGTTAATATTTCCCTATTTTATAATCGCATAGTTTATAAATACAACCAAGAGTCAATTATCACCAACCTGTTGTATAGATTCAACTTAAATGGCGATTCATAGTTCCAAGAGGTGGAATGATTAAAAAAAAAAGGAAATTTTTTTAAAAAAAAAAAAATGTCAGGTACTTACTGGTGAATCAGTTTAGAAAAGATGTTATGGAAAAAAAATTTATAAAAAAAATTATTATTATTTTGACAACTCTTTCAATATTTTATAAAAATGATATCAAAAGTTTTTTAAAATGGTTCATTAATAAATGAACTAAGAACATTCGTTAACTAGATTAAAAATAATAATAATAATTTAAAATAAAAAGTCTTCCACTACCTACATTCATTGGCTAGAAATTAAAAATGGCCTTACCTACTTCATCTATGGATTATAACTACTCTAACTGTGAAGTCAGAACAATTAAATTCATATCTAAAGATTCTAAATACCAAGTGAAGCTGTTTCTCTCTCAAAAAAAAGTGAAGCTGTTTCTGTGACAATATAATATATATATATATATATATATATATAATGAAATTGAAACCAAGAAGCACGAGTGGTTAATGGAATATGTATAGTTTTTCATCAAGAAAAGAGAAAAAAGAAAAAAATAATAATAATATGTATAATGTAGTTCATGAAGGTGAAGATAGAACATTAAAAAGTGAACATATGAAGAATTTATCCCCCAACAACAAACCAATATCGAAACAGATCAGTTAATGTGAACTACGTATTTCCTATTGCTGTTGCCTTACAATGGTGTCAAAACTCAAATATATATATATATATATATATATATATTTCTCCTTATATCACGGTTTAATCGCAAGTCAGCAGTTCTTAATTAATCAAAAGTATATATAAAAAAATACATTTGAACTAAGAACAAAGCGATTTCAGTGAAAGTGGAGCACATGAACAGCATTTCCTCAAAACTTATCATCACTAACTTCATGGATATATAACAAATTTTATCATCAGGAATGAGAGAGACAAAGAGATGTGTACTACCAATATTAACAATTTGCTAATTAATTTGCAACCGACTCAACTTATTGTTCAAAAAAAAAAAGGTCTAACCCTACCTACATTCATTATAAACTAGATAAATATTCCTTGTAGAAGAAGTTGTAGTATTAAGTCTCAACAATCTCTTTTACTATTAAAAAAAAAAAAAATGCTAACAAATGCCTTAATGTATTTGTTAATAATCTATTTAAAAAAAATTATAAAAAAAAATTAATATTTTAATAATTTTTTTCATAAAAGTGATGTAAAAGTACTGGTTAACCTTGACTAAAAATAAAAAAATAAAAAAAATAATGTCTCGTCAATCTCTTCTTCTCTTGTATAGAGATTCAAATGGCGATTCACGTACAGTTCCAAGAAACAGAATCATATTAGAAAAATGAAAAGTCTAACTGTACTAGTACTACCTAAATTCATTATAAAGGAATTGAAATTGACCCTGCGTAATGGCGATTGGCAGTTCCAAGAAACAGAATCATAATAGAAAAATAAAAAGTCTAACAGTACTTGTACTACCTAAATTCATTATTATTATTATTATTTTTATTTTTATAAATAGCATACACTAACTTTCATTAATCAGAATGGAAATTCAGATTGGTTACATCAATATGAATTTGGTTCAAGATAATTGGGGGAATATCTTCCACCCATATGATACAATCATTCAACCCCTTGGCATGTTTAGTCAATAGATAGGCTGCAACATTACTGTTTCTACTGATGTGGCCTACCTCCCATGAGTTAAACTGCCTCATCCCCACCTGTATTCCTTCAACCAACAACAGATGAAGAATTTATTCCCAAACAACAAACCAAGATCAAAATAAAAGTCAAAGTGAACTGCTTATTTCCTATTAGTATTGCCTTACAATGGTGTCAATACTCAAATATATATATATATATATATTAGTCGTTAACCCATGCAATGCATGGGAATAGCTACCGGATGAGTTTCAGGGAAAAAAAATTATTTATTAGTTTTTTTGTGGGAATGAATAAGAAACCTAATTATATATATATATATATATATAATATGTTGTAATATATACTAAAAGGTGGCCATTAAAAGGTCATAACTATTCAAATTAGACATACCAAAAGGTGCCTATTGAAAAGTCATAATTTTTCATATTTGATATATATTAAAGGTGCTTATTGGCCAAAAAGGTGCCTATTAAATAAAAATGTATCTATTGACAAAAAATGTGCATATTGAATGAAAATATGCCTATTGAGGGGTTATAATTTTTTGGGTATAAATAGTGGTTCACATTCATTTAGTAACTTCTTCTTAATTTCTTCTCTTTCATATTTCTTAGAAACACAAGAAACCTGTGAATCTTATCCAAAACTTCTAGTTGTAAGTTAATTTTCTTTGTTAAATAGTAAAAATGTCCAAAAATCAAGTCACACCAATGGTGGCAACAATAATATTGAACAATTTCTTTATTTGGTTACTTTTTCTCAACATTTTATCTTTTATCTTTCTTAAAAACATACAAAACATGTGGATTTTTTCCAAAATTTCTATTTGTAAGTCGGTTATTTATTTATTTATTTATTTATTATTATAAATAATGAAATGGTCTAAGAATCAAGCCACACCAACAGTAGCAATAATAATATTAAATGATTTCTTTACACACCTTATGAATCCTATTCTTCTTAGATTTCTGATTCTCTTCCCTACGAATCAAAACAATCCAAAAGTATTTAAATATATTATACCACGAAAACTGATAAAAAATCAACCAAATTCATATAATATATTATAACAATGATTGGTATATATATCATACAATTGCAACAGTTATATAAAAGGTCAATTTAGTGGGCCATTAATAATAACCAAGCATTAATGAAATCTTTCAAAAAGTTTATCAAATAGTGCAATCAGTTATTGCTATATATAAATATATATTGTGTATAGAGAAAAAAATTAAGGTTGAAAACAAAACTCCCTTTACGAGCAAACACGATTTTATTTATGCAAAACGCAATCACCAATAGTAGAACTTATATAATTATCCCAATTCAAACACAAAATAACTTCTCAAAACTTATTTAGTGCACAAACAGAAACTTTCCACAAAAATCACAAAAATAAATTGAGGAAAATTTGTCTTAAGATTGTTAGATATTATTACACAAATATTTGACTTTCTTAATTTTGTGAATAAGATCAATAAACAATATATGCACAAATCTGATCATGTCCAAGGATGCCATGTTTTGATAGTCTTTATATTATCGATGAACACATAAACGTTTATTGGTAATATTAAAGTTTAATGAATCGTGCTTTTGTATTCTTGAAATCCTTTAATATATTTATATATATATATATATATATATATATATATATATGGATTCATATGCATGCGAATCATATAAGCCTTTTAACTAATGCTTTGAAGGTATATCAGTTCAAGTTTTTTTTTGGGCACTGAGAAGTATAACTAATGGACGAAGTGGCCCAAAATATATCTTTTAATGACAGTGCCGACTTTGCTAGTTTTTTTATTAGTGTTGTTCACCGTCAATCTTTATATAGGATTCATGGCCTGACTTCAGTCAGATTAGTTTAGATCCTTAAATTGATAATATATGCATGATGTTACTTTGAGAAATTAACTATGTAAACATTTAAGGAATTCTCTTTTTGGGTTCTGATATAGACGCTCTCATGCTAATGCTAGAATTAGATTGTTAGGGTTTGTGCCCTAAGAGAAATAAAGTAAAACTTACAAACCAAATGAATACATAATGTTTGATATAAAACTAACCAAGATACAATGATCAACAACATGTAGAAGAAGCACTACAATCTCCAGGCACAACAAATAGAATTGTGTCTCTCTCTCTAAAGATTCTTATGAATGAATGAAAAAACTAACTTTTTAAAATGAAATGAGGGATACCTTTTTATAGGCACACTGACACCGGTTCAGAATAGGTGTTGATGATTCCTTGGATATCAGCGGGTTGACAAGACTCGAGCGATGATCTTTGGGCTATCTCCTGTAATACAAAGAACACTGAATCAGAGGGGACCGGTGGTGACCGGCCAAAAATCCTCCGATGATGAAGTTAGTTACTTTTGAACTCTCTGTAAGGAATAAGTATTCTCTCCAGATGAAATTGTCTGAATCCCCTTACCCTTCATCGAAGAAGCCTTATATAGTATGTGTGGAACGATTATCTGTTTAGTAACCGTTCCCAATGTCGAGGAGTCCGAAGAATTGGGGGTAACTTCCATAACTGCTGTGGAAGTTACCTGGGTTGGACGGTCCGATGAACTCGTCCATCCTTAGTAAAGATGGACGAGACCTCCACGATGAGCTCGTCCATCTTTAGTGAAAGATGGACGAGACCATCTTGGAAGGCTTGCCCTGCGTAAATGATGAGTAGATTCCATGAGGTATGGCTCGTCCATATATGGACAAGGTTCGCAAGAACGCTTGGAATTTTCTCCGCCTATTGTAGCTTCTTTCGTTGGACGAGACATATGGATGAGTTATGGACTTGGATTATTTGTGACACCATCAATTGCCCCCTCGTCCATGTGAGTCGTCCAAAGGGTTGGACGTCCTTGGACGTATATAATTGGTTAATAATTACTGCACCACGTGTCATTTTTTTTATTGGCGACTGATTCTGTCGATTTATTTTTCCGAGGTAGATGCCACGTGTCGCTTTCGTATTGGTTGGGTCGTTTCGATTACCCAGGTCAGCATCCTATAAATAGTGAATGCCTCCCTTAACTCTCCTCATTCCAAAGATTTTCTTCCTTGACATCCATCGTCTAGAGCCTCGTCTAGGAGTTCCTCTGCGTCTAGAGTCTTCTTCCGTCTAGAGCCAGGTACTCTTCTTCTCCTCGTCTTTAGGTTTTAAGTTTCTTGTTAGAGATTTCTGTTGCTTCCTCGTCTACTGATAGCCTTAATAAGGCTATAGACGAGTACTGTGAGGATACTAGTGATAGGTCTAGTTCTAGCAGCGCTAGTGATGAGAGTGGAGGAAGCACGGACGAGAATTACTCTTCTGGGGCCCCTGGGTTCCCTATTGAGGTCGTCCAAGAACAGCTTAGGAGAGCTTCTGGCTCTCAAGCTGGTTCTCCGTCCAATCCTACGGACGAGGTAGAAACCGTCTTTAGTTGCGCTGTAGGCGTCCATTCTAAGACGGACGAACAAAGGTTAAGTAGTCTTAAATCCTGGTATCAAATCCCAGACGAGTTTAACCCTAGGCTGCCCGTCCGTGGAGAGTGGTGTTGTGAACCCCGTTTTGGAATAGGCGTCTATGAATCTTACTTCTTAGGTGGCCTTAGGTTTCCTTTAAATGCCTTCGCTAGAGAGTTATTAGTCAAGTTAGGTTTAGGTGTTTGTCAATTCAATCCTAATGCATGGAGATTAATTATCTCCATGCAAATTTTATGGAGGGAAGTTTTTGGTGGGGACCATCCTCTTACAGTGGACGAGTTCCTTTATTGTTATAAACCTTCTGCCATAAGTCAATCTGAGGGTTTTTATCAATTTACTGCTAGGGGGAATGATTGTAGGTTGATTAAGTCCCTAGCTTCGTCTGATAGGAAGTGGAAGACGGAGTTCATTTTTGTTTCAGGCTTCTGGGCAGGGAACCCTGTGGACGTTGGCAGGGATCCCTTTCCCCCTTACACTGGGGACCTAGGGAACCTTCGTCCAGAAGGTACGTCCCTTCCTCTTGTTTATTTTTATTCTTACTTCTATTTGGTACATTTACAATTTCTAACCTTTGTTTGTTCATTGTGTTGTAGCTGCCAAACGTCCGTCCTTGAGCAAATTTCACCGTGACCGCGTCCACAGGGCTCGTCTACATACAGACAGGAGCTTTCGTTCTCTTGTCACGCTTAGACGTCTAGCCAAGTGGGGTTTAGGTCCTGAGCCTTCAGACGAAGCTATCGCCCACGAAGTTACTGTGCGAAAAAGTAAGTTTTTAGCTAAACCTCCTTTTCTTTTTCTTTTTTATGTATGCATTCCTAATTTGTTCATCTCGTCTTAGGAATGTCAACAATGAAAGAGAACAAAGGGAAGGAAATTGCAGGAGAGGGGAAACGTCCTGAGGGTCAGGCCCAGGATCGTCCTGAGGGTCAGACACGTCCAACGGCTGGGGACAAAAGGAAGTTCTTGCCAAAGAACATTGACTTGGAAGGGCTCCCCAGTCGTAGAGACAAAAGGGTTAAACAAGGCTCGACCAAGGTGGTCAAGTCCAAACCTCCTCAGTCTTAGCCTGCCGTCCAGATAGTCGATGTGGACTCGTCCATTCCAGTTGAGTCCACTCCGTCCAAGACTCCGCCCAAAACTCCTTTGGCCAAGTCTACTATGCCTGGCTCATCCCAGCCTTCTACGAACATCATTGAGAACAAAGACCTGGCTTGGGAACGTTTCCAGATAGCCGTCCAGGACGAGGATATAAACATGTGCTATAACATGGGCTTGAAGGAATTTGAGCATTCAGGCGTCCATGACCTCTTCAAGGTATGTCAGTATCTCTCGTCCTTGTTCAGTTAGCAACTTTTCCTCATTTAATCATTCTATGTTGCTTTGTCTATTCATAGGCCATGTCAAAGTTTATAGCAGCGTCTAGACAAGCAACAGAGCTGGAAAAGACGAGAGTCTTGTTGGAGACGAGGATTCAGCAGGTGAATGCTGACTGTAAAAAATGGGCTGGGGCTGCTGAAAAAGCTAAGGACGAGGTCAAAGAACGTAACAAGCTGATTGAGGAGCTAAGGACTAATGCATTGGAGAAGGATACGCGCATTGATCACTTGCAGAAGATGAACGATGAATTGAATGCTCGTCTCTCCAAGGCAAAAGAGGACGCTGTGGCTGAGTTTAAGTCGTCCAAAGCGTATACAGACACTTTGGATCGCAATTATGCAGCTGGTTTTGAAGATTTCAAAATGGACGCTATTGAGAACTTCCCTGAAGTTGACTTTAGCGCAATCAAGCTTAACCTTGCTGCTGCCACAAGCTCTCTTCTCCAGACCGGCTCTGATGACGTCAACGTGGAAGACGACGCTAGTACTCAGCCTCAGGACGAGCCTGTTGTGAATGCTCCCCCTTCTTAGGATGAGACTTTTAACCTTAGTGGCCTTTGTTTTTTATTTTGCTTGGTTTTATATTTGGTCCTTTGTTTTTGGACCTTCTTTATGTAACAAGAATACATTATACTCGTCCATGGTTTTAGGACGGGTTTTTTAAGTAAACTATTTCTGCTTTTCAAACTAATCAAGGGTTTTTGGACGTAGGATGTCCACCCTTTGAATGAAGTTTTATTTTCTTTGCATGGACAAGTGATTTCATTTTCTTTGCATGGACGAATGCTGCTAAGCTATTTTAACTCCAGCTTTAGCTCGTCCATGTCGAGAATACATATTTTTCATGTAGTCTAACTCGTCTTAGCAGGTAGTATTTTTAATTAGCTTGATTCGTCTTAAGACTTGCAAACTAATTTTACATACCATCTTACTTATTTTGCCAACTTTTTCTCTCGTCCAGAGTTTGGATTGTTTTAGTTGGCTCCGCCTCGTCCATGAGTTGGACGAGTGTGGATGTGGTTTTTCCTTACTTTATTCAAGAAAATTTAGACGTTACATCTTTGCGTCCAGAGATTTTGTTCGTCTTGGATCTTTCAACCCTCTTGAGGATTGACTTGGACGACAATATCATGGAGAAAATTCACACAACATTTTGTACATAACATAAATATTGTTTACAGACAAGGCACATGCACACTGATGCCTTTTTATTTAATAAATACATACTTCATGACTTCGTCCATAACCATAACACAACTATAATAAGTAATAAGATCGTTGTTTCAAACTCCACACACAAGCAACACCAAACATAGTAGTATCAAACACAAACAACATCATACATAGTAGTACGTTAGTAGACAGATAAGACCCAGTCTCGTCCATAGGTTCACTCTTACTGGTAGTACCTCCTCAGGTGCTCCACATTCCAAGGATGTTCCAAATTTCTCCCATCCAGGGCCTCCAGGTAGTAGGATCCTTGCCTTTTACAGTTGATAACTCTATAGGGTCCTTCCCAGTTTGGGCCCAACTTCCCATGTGCTGGGTTCTTGGTTGACAAAGAGACCTTTCTCAGGACGAGATCTCCTATGTTGAAACGCCTAGGCTTCACCATCGCATCATACTGCCTAGCCATGAGGTTCTTATACTTTGCTGCCCTGTGTTCTGCGTTTGCCCTTACCTCGTCTATTAGATCGAGGTTCAGACGAAGCTGGTCCTCATTATCCTTGTCTTGATACATCATCACCCTGTGATTAGTCATATGTACTTCTGCAGGTATGACTGCATCGCTTCCATAAGCTAGCTTGAAAGGAGTCTCCCTTGTAGGGGTCCTCACTGTGGTCCTGTATGCCCATAAAACTCCTGGTAATTCATCTGGCCATACTCCCTTTGCCCCCTCAAGCCGAGTCTTGATGATTTTCAACAAGGATCGGTTTGCAACTTCAGCCTGGCCGTTGGCTTGGGGGTGTGCAGGCGAGGAGTAATAGTTCTGAATTCCAAAGTGTAAGCAAAAGTCCTTGAAGAGTGCATTGTCAAATTGTCGTCCGTTGTCAGACACCAATACCTTCGGCACTCTAAATCTGCATACAATGTTCTTCCACACGAAGTTTTTCACATTCTGTTGTGTGATATTTGCCAACGGTTCTGCCTCCACCCATTTGGTGAAGTAATCGATGCCCACCACTAAAAACTTCATCTGCCTTATTCCCAAAGGGAAATGACCCAAAATGTCCAGTCCCCATTGTGCGAAGGGCCACGGTGCCACCATTGGGGTGAGGTATTCCGATAGTTGCCTGGGGACGTTGCTAAATCGCTGGCACTGGTCGCAGACCTTAACGTATGCTTTAACATCAGCTTGCATGTTCGGCTAGTAATACCTTGCACGGACGACCTTGTGGACAAGTGATCTGGCTCCTGAGTGATTGCCACATGCCCCTTCATGAACTTCTCTCAGCACGTAGTTTGCTTCGTCCGGAGCTAAGCATCTAAGGTAAGGTTGAGAGAAACCTCTCTTGTATAGCACTTCATTCATAAGGACGTATCTAGCTGATCTCACCCTCACCTTTCTGGCCTCGTCCTTCTCTTCTGGTAGTCGTCCGTCTTTCAAGTATGATATAATGGGAGTCATCCAATTTTCTCTGTTATCCACCTGTTGTACTTCCTGGACATCTATACTTGGCATATATTGAACTTCATCTAACTTCTCTAATGATTCATCTGCTGAGGCTTCTTTTGGTATAGTATCAGCTTCCACGTTCTCCTCCCTTGGGATTTGAACGAAGTCAGCTTTTTCAAACCTTTTCACAAGGCGCATCACCCTACCAAGGTATTTCTTCATTCATTCTTCCTTCGCTTCATACATCCCATTCACTTGCCCCATGATCAGTTGGGAATCCCCCATGACACATATGGACTTGGCTTCCATGGACTTAGCCAATTCTAGCCCTTTGAAGAGGGCTTCATATTCGACTTCATTGTTAGTCGCTTGGTACTGTAGACGGACTTTATGTTTCAGTTTATCTCCCTCTGGGGATTGCAGGACCACACCAATTCCTCCTGCATGCCGTGTAGACGAACCATCCACCTGGACGATCCATCTCTTACTGTCTTCTGTCTCATTATGACTTGGGGTAAACTCCGCAATAAAATCTGCTAGGGCTTGAGCTTTTATGGCATGCCTTGGTTGATACCTGATATCGAACTCACTTAGCTCCACAGCCCACTGGATTAATTGTCCTGCAGCTTCCAGTCTATTCATTGCCTTCTTGAGCGGATGATCTATCATAACATTAATGACATGTGCTTGGAAATAATGCCTCAGCTTCCTTGAAGCTGTGATTAGTGCGAAGGCCAATTTCTCCATTTGTGGATACCGTCCTTCCGCTCCTTTCAATGCCTTGCTTGTATAGTACACAGGTCTTTGCACTTTATCTTCCTCTCTTATTAATGCTGAGCTCACGGCATGCGGGGTTACCGCTAAGTATAAATATAATTCCTCTCCTTCCACTGATGGACTTAGCAGCGGTGCCATGGTAAGGTATACCTTCAAATCTTCGAAAGCTCTCTGACACTCGTCGGTCCATTCGAATGCTTTTTTGAGAACCTTAAAAAATGGCAAACATTTATCAGTAGTTTTAGAGACAAACCTGTTAAGCGCAGCAACTCGTCCAGTGAGGGATTGGATTTCCTTGGTATTTTGCGGTGGCTTCATGTCCAATATTGCTTGAATTTTATCTGGATTCACTTCAATTCCCCTGTGGGATACCATAAAGCCAAGGAATTTCCCTGATGATACTCCAAAGGCACATTTGCTAGGATTCAGCTTCATGTGATACTGCCTTAATGTTTCAAATGTCTCCTGCAAGTCGTCTAGATGCCTTCCTTCATCCTGACTTTTCACCAGCATGTCATCTACATAGACTTCCACATTCCGCCCAATCTGCGAACGAAACATGTGGTTGACCAACCTCTGATATGTCGCCCCTGCGTTCTTTAAACCAAACGGCATCACCTTATAGCAGAATAAGCCTTGATTGGTGACAAAAGATGTCTTCTCTTGGTCAGCCTCGTTCATTCTTATCTGATTGTATCCTGAAAAGGCATCCATGAAGCTAACCTCTGATATGTCGCCCCTGCGTTCTTTAAACCAAACGGCATCACCTTATAGCAGAATAAGCCTTGACTGGTGACAAAAGATGTCTTCTCTTGGTCAGCCTCGTCCATTCTTATCTGATTGTATCCTGAAAAGGCATCCATGAAGCTAAGCAATTTGTGGCCTGCAATTGAGTCTACTAACTGGTCAATGCGCGGTAGCGGATAACTATCCTTGGGGCAAGCCTTGTTCAGATCAGTGAAGTCCACGCACATTCTCCACTTGCCATTTGCTTTTTTGACCATTACTACATTGGCCAACCAATCTGGGTAGTACACTTCCCGAATGAACTTTGCTACCATCAGCTTTTGGACCTCGTCCTTGATTGCACTATCTCTCTCAGGAGCAAACACCCTCTTCTTTTGCCGCACAGGCTTGGAGGAAGGACATACATTCAAACGGTGGGTAATGACACTAGGGTCTATACCCGGCATATCCTCATGACTCCACGCAAACACATCGATGTTTTTCTTCGAAAATTGGACGAGGTCCTTTTTAATCTTCTCTTCTAAATCTGCTCCAACCCTGGTACACCTCTCAGGGTTATCTTCATCTAAGGAAATATCTTCCAATGCTTCAGTAGGCTCTGTTACAACCTTCTTTTCTTCAATATTCATTGCTTGAACTTGTTCATCCATGGCCAGCATGGCCAAGTAACATTCTCTTGCTGCCAGTTGGTCACCTTGTACCTGTCCTACCCCATGTTCTGTTGGAAACTTGACTGATAAGTGGTAAGTAGAGGTAACGGCTTTCCAACTATTCAAAGTTGGTCTCCCAATTATGGCATTGTAGGAGGATGGACAATCTACCACAAGGAAGTTCACATCCTTGGTGATTTGTCGTGGATATGCCCCCACTACCACGGATAAGGAAATGGTACCCACTGGTTGCACCTTCATCCCACCAAAACCTACTTGGGGGAAGTTCACTGGACGGAGCTGGTCTCGTCCTAATCTCATCTGCTGAAAAACTGGATAATATAAAATGTCTGCTGAGCTTCCATTGTCCACAAGCACTCTTCTAGTTGTGTAGTTTGCAATTAGTAAGGAGATGACGAGAGCATCATCATGAGGGTGATGAATTCTATCAGCATCCTCGTCCGTGAAAGTGATTGCCCGCTCGTCCGTAGACCTTACTCTCGGTGATCGTCCAGAAAGCTGGACGCTTTGTACTACCTTCAAGTATGCTTTCTTGGACTTGGACGACTGGCCAGTTGAACTTCCCCCAATGATGACTCTTATCTCCCCGAGTGGTGGTCGCGATGATTCTTCCATCTTTCCCTTATGTTTCTCGTCCCTCTGGTCTTTTCCAAGAAAACCCCTCAACTTCCCTTGCCTTATGAGATTTTCAATTTGTTGCTTTAAGTCAAAACACTCGTCTGTGTCATGACCATGATCCCTATGGAAGCGACAATACTTGTTCCTGTTGCGCTTGTTGGGATCCCCCTTCATTTTCTCCGGTCATTTCAGGGAAGGATCATCCTTGATTTGCATAAGGACTTGCTCAAGCGGGGCGTTTAAAGGGGTATATTGCTGGTTCCGTACTGAAGGGCCTGGCTTCTTACTTTCTCGGTCTCTCCTTTCCTCCGTCCGTCCCTTCTTTGGACGAGTACCTTACTCGTGATGACGACTAGGATTTGCGTCCATTCTCTCAGACCTCTTCCTCTTCTTAGCAATGATTGCATCTTCTGCATTCATAAAATTCTGAGCCGAATGGACGAGTTCGGCCATGGACTAGGGCTCTTTTTCATAGAGCTTGTGTATAAACAGATCCGAATTCACCCCGTTATGGAAGGCTGCCAGTAGAAGCTTATCATCTGCTTCATCCACACTAAGAGCTTCTCTGTTGAAACGGGTGATAAATGACCTAAGGCTCTCGTTCTCTCCCTGCTCTATTGTCAACAAACTGGACGAGGAACGCTTGTGCCTTTGTCCCCCAATGAAATTGTTAACAAACAACTTGCTCAACTCTTCAAAAGAACTCACCGAATTTGGAGGTATTTTGCTAAACCAAACTTGCATTGAACCCTTAAGGGTGGTAGGGAAGGATCTACACATTATCTCATCAGGCACCCCTTGAAGATGCATGGTGGTCTTGAAAGTGGCTATGTGATCAAACGGGTCACGTGTTCCATCATATGAATCCAGAGAAGGCAACTTGAACTTTGATGGTAGGGGGTGACCGTTGATGGAAGCCGTAAAGGGAGAATCAGTCCTGTGAACCAAATCTTCTATCGGATTCGCCCTTTTCATATTCTCCTTCATTTCCTCCATAACTCTCTTCATTTGGTCCATTTCTTCCTTCAAGTGTGGTACCGTTCGTGAAGTGGTGCCTCTAAACTAACTTCCAACTTCGGTATTCTCTCTTCTGCCATGACTCTGTGTTTGTCCTCCTTCACGTTCTTCATGTGTTTGCCTCCTCATATTAATCTCCATTCGTAATTCTTGGTTTTGGTGAGTCAACTCCACCATAGCGTCTGCCATAGATTGTGCATGTTGGGCAGATGACTGCATGACCGGTGCAGACTGGCGATCGCGCTGCGGGTTGCTGCTTCCCTAATGGCCTAGGCTAGTAGCCCTTGATCTAGTCCGAACCATCAACCCTTTGTCACGGAGAAGTAAACTGTGAAACAATCTCTTTCCCACAGACGGCGCCAACTGATGATTCCTTGGATATCAGCGGGTTGACAAGACTCGAGCGATGATCTTTGGGCTATCTCCTGTAATACAAAGAACACTGAATCAGAGGGGACCGGTGGTGACCGGCCAAAAATCCTCCGATGATGAAATTAGTTACTTTTGAACTCTCTGTAAGGAATAAGTATTCTCTCCAAATGAAATTGTCTGAATCCCCTTACCCTTCATCGAAGAAGCCTTATATAGTATGTGTGGAACGGTTATCTGTTTAGTAACCGTTCCCAATGTCGAGGAGTCCGGAGAATTGGGGGTAACTTCCATAACCGTTGTGGAAGTTACCTGGGTTGGACGGTCCGATGAACTCGTCCATCCTTAGTAAAGATGGACGAGACCTCCACGATGAGCTCGTCTATCTTTAGTGAAAGATGGACGAGACCATCTTGGAAGGCTTGCCCTGCGTAAATGATGAGTAGATTCCATGAGGTATTGCTCGTCCATATATGGACGAGGTTCGCCAGAACGCTTGGAATTTTCTCCGCCTATTGTAGCTTCTTTCATTGGACGAGACATATGGACGAGTTATGGACTTGGATTATTTGTGACACTATCAGGTGTAATTGTGAATAGACATATTAAAAAGATACAATTGTTCAGTGTTTTTAAATGTATGTGTAGTATAAATTTGTGTAGCCACATGGCACAATAAAAAGTGGTCAACAAAAAGTCAAACGTTTTGACTATTAGTTATTATATAGATATAGATATAGATATAGATATATATATATATATATATAGATATATATATATATATATATATTTATATATCTTTATCCTTATTTCACAGTCGAATTGCATGTCAACAGATCTTAATTAATCAACAAAATAAATATATTTGAATGAAGATCAAAGCAATTAATTCAGCGAGAGTGGGGCACATGCACAGACAGCATTACCTCAAACTTATCATCAATACCTCTATTGTCATGGATAACATATTTTATCATAATAAGAGAGAGAGAGAGATATGTTTAACACCAATATTAACAATTTGTTAATTATTACTGTGCACCCTTAGTGTGATGGTTACTCTATAAATATAAGTACTTGTAGGGTGTGGTGGTTAAGGGTCGGAATTCAAATCTCCATAAGAAAAAAACGATTTGCTAATTTGCAATTGACTCAACTTATGTACTAGTGTTTGCATTTTGATTTTTACAAATTCAGCCTCAGCACTCCCTCACATCAATCACTTTCATCAAAATAATATTATAATAAAAGAGCAAGAAATATCCACCCCAGCATACGGAAAATTCTAAGTTTATTTGTGTGAATTTTAGTTAGTTCAAACGGTAAAAATTAAATTATTTTTATAATAATAAATGGATCCCACATTAGTTGGGGTAATTACAACCTTAAATTATGCCACAAATTACACTTTGCGTCCTAAACTTTCAGAACACACAATTAGCACCTTAAACTATAACTTGTTTTATACTTTGCAAATCGCTATATTCTGCTATTATCTTGAATGAAAAATCAAGGTTTAGGATGTAAAGTGTAAGTGAAAGTATATTTTAGGGTGGTAAAATGTGAGGATATGCAATTGAGTTTTTTCACATGATGTTGTCTAAGATAACAGAAAAATTGATAGCGAAGTGCAAAGTGTAACATAAGTTATAGTTTAGGGTGCTAATCATGCATTCTAAAAGTTTATAGTGCAAATTGTAATTTGAGTTATCGTTCAGGGTAGTAAAGTGTAACTTCTCCCACATTAGCTTCTTCATTGATGGATGTGTGTACTTGTGAGATGTAGGGCTCAATGAAATATATCTACAAAATTGCTAACTAAATAATTTTGTTATGTGCCAATTCCTTGTGGAGTGCTTCAAAGGAACCATCCTAGCTAATTTGATAAATAGACAATTTCAAGAGAGTTTATACTTCCAAAGTGAAATTTCACTCAATAACAATATTTTCTAATCTTCTTTTTTATTCATCATTAAGCCTTATAAACAGATGACGACTTTAGAAGATGAACATAAATCAAAATTCAAAAGAAACCCATTTTTTATCTATTACAAGTACATTGGATTTATTTAAAAACTAATATAACAATATAATTTATCCCATCCTTATCTATTTACCCATCATTTAAGAAAGTACAACTTTGAAAAATGATAAAAATTGATAAGATAAAAAGCACATACCAAATATCATGGAAATTGAAGAATTAATACGAATAGAGGAAAAATTAAAATTCTGGGGGCAGGAAGCATATCATGTAAGGCCAATTTTTTAGTATACTACTTGAAGGCCGTCATGAGTTTAAACAATATACTGTATACTTTTATTGGGCAATAATAATTTCTGTTACATAGATTGAACAAAAGAAGTGCATTAAAAAAAATCTTAAGAAAAAATTAATGGTAAACTTGTTACTAAAAGCAGTACATATGGAAATTAAATAAAGAATCTTTCTTTTCTTTTCTTTTTTTGAGAAAAAAGTATCCACTTGGTATAACTACGAATTCCATTACCTAATATTTATTTTATAGAACATGGATTATATATATTTGTAACCAAATGCTATAACTCAAACTATAAAAAAAAATAAAAATAAAAATTAACATGACTACATATTTTAAAAAATTATCTGTTGGATTATATGTTTTTTACATTCTTAACACGGATTCTAATTTTATTTACTATACAATCCATAAATTTATGTGGTACAGTTCTGTTCTGCAGCTTTTGCCCTCCCACCAAAAAAATCCATAAACGTATTTTTTAAGTATAATGTTTTATTACAAAATCTTGAAATTTAAACATTTTGATTAATGACATAACCATTAATTTTTTATGCTCTGCAAATTTTGGAAGCATAGAAGATATAAGAAGAAAATGTAATCCAATGATTGATTTTTCAAAATTCAAATCCAATAAAAAGATATTGGGGGGAGTTAAAGTCATTGACTACAAACTAGTTTGTAGCCAAACTTTGTCCTACCTTAAATAGTCTTCTATCATATAAAAAATTAGTAGAAAATGAAGGCACTCTAAACAAATAATAAGAAAGCATCAAAGTAATGCTTGACAAAAAGAATCTTGTAAAAGAACTCATCGTTGACAAATGAATCAAATAAAAATTCAGAAATAAAAACTTATTCATAGAAGATTTGAAATATATTGGATAAGAATGGGGGAATTACAGTTACTTTAGAACTGATTGTTATTCATTAAAATTAAAATTGTACTTGGACTTATTATTAAACATCATACCTATACTATCTAATTCTCTATTTCATATGAAACACAGTCAAAAACTAATCCAATAAGTATTAATTAGGATTATGTTAAGCTTGTGTTTTGATTAAGTCTACTTGCGTTTTTTACTCTTAAAAAATGCTGTGACAGTTGATAATTGTATGGTGTAGGCATAAGGTTTTTATAAGAAGTCTTTATACAATTGAAATCTTAATCTCAATATCATAAGCGAAAATTATACCGATAATATGACAATGTTAAGATTTTTCTATTTTGAGCGTTAAGAATAATATATATATATATATATATATATTTATATATATTCATTATGTTAATTTCTTTTTAAATTGACTTAAAGTGATAACACAAAACATAATCCCTATTTCACTAGCAAGCTATCTGACTCATTTAAAGTTTCTCATGGCTAATAAAAAGTTAATATTAAACTATTATTAAAAGATTTACCCATGGCAATTAGGTAGGGTATCCACTTGGTGTAACCGAGCCTGTGTAATGTGATGCACAGATTAATTAAATAATTTGTGTATAAAAGAACAAAATATTTTACAAATATTATTGAGAATATCATAATAATTAGTAGCCATGTAATGTGCAAGTTTTATTATAAGAAAAAACAAGATTATGACAATTGATTAAACTAATTAAAAGAAGTATTAAAGTTTATTTTATATATCTTGGAATTTTTGGTAATAGAGTTGCAGTTGAAGTAGAGTTTTAAATTTCTTGAAACTTAGATATTATTAGAGTCTTATTTAAATTAATTTATCCTAATCATTAATAAGATAAATAGAATTTTAGTATGTGGGAAAACTATGTAACAAGCATTTAATGGTAGTAAAACATATTGTATTAAGTACTTGTTTGGAATAATTTATTCTTTATCTTTTGAAAATAAAAAAAATAATTAAACACTTTATTTTGAAAAGAAAACTAAACAACAAGAAAGTTTTACTTGAAAACAACGTGAACATGGTGTTGATGCGAAGGAGAAAATGATTAATGTCTTGGGTGTTGATGCATTGATTGTTTGTGATGTAAAACAGATAGTACATGCGTTTTAGGAGCAACAGAGGCACCTAAAGCTACAACGCAAGATCAAAGGGGGTGAATAGTGATCATCAGGGCGACAGTGTCGGAATTGCATGAAATTTGGCAAGTTAAAGGGAAACGACATTCTAATCCAGACTCAAGATTTTGAGCATTGCTTAAATTTAGGCAAATTCTTTCGCTAAGACCCTGAAAATAGTGTTTTTACTATTTATAGTAATATATGTTTTTCCTTAATAAATTTTAGTTTAAAAACCAGAATAAGGTCCCGTTTATTTTGGGATAACCCTTAAGATAAGTAATTTATGATTTTGCATTTAACTCAATATTTCCATTTTTGGTAAATTTTAGTATTTTGTCACTTAATCGCATAATTAGTACAAATCAGGGTTTCAGACGTTTCCTAATCATCCTAGGATTTTACTTTCTTAGTATTTATATACTTTGTAGTCGTAAAAAACAAATCAAATTATTATTAATAAAATACATATTTTTTGTCGAATTATTTTTTTAGTGAGTTCCAGTCTATCACCTTGTGAATTCAAGAATCCCCCATGGATTTAAGATTTACTACTCAGAAACTAACAGTTTAATTTCTATCTATCAAATAGAGTATCATATGTGTTTTCTTTAGATTTCCGCGACATCAATTTGATGATAATTATGGAAAAAACCAAAAACTAAAAAGACTCAAGCAATTGAATATATAATTTACCTCAAATAAATAAATAAATATATATATATATATATATATATATATATATATATATTCAAGCTAGATCGTATCATAAGGGTAGATGAGCCGTATACCACATATACTTGGCAAATCTGTGGATAGAGATTCGTGCAAAACCTCTCAAGGCCTGCAAAAAAGTCAACACGATGACTAAGTCTAAGTCCCGTAAATATCTTACAAAAGACGTGCATGTAAAATAGAGACATGAATGCCGTAACCCTAATGGATAGGATCCAGTACAGGACCCAATCCTTACCCATACAAAGGTATGAGCTCTAGACTAAGATGATTTTCCATTATCAAAACCTATGGTATACATTAACATGGCAACTGATATTTCCAAGAGAAGAAAAAAAAATTATAAAAAAAAGAAAGGTTTTGTCTATATTCATTAGTAAAACTAGATTTGAAAGGACCAAGAAAAAAACAAAAGAAAAAGAAAAGTTTGACCCTAAAAATACTCGATTCAAAACAAATGTGATATAACATGGCCTTCTTGCAAAGTTGAAAAAAAATATTATGGCGCGTCGTGGATGAGTCAGTCAAATAATTGTGAATAGGATTACAAATTTATAATAAAAAAAAATTAAGGAATTGAATAATCAATCATTCGAGGCCCGATGAGATCACATCAAAGTAGGTGAGCCGTAAACCACAAGTATTTTCGTAGAGAATTACGAAACTGATTTTTAAATTCCCTATGGGCCTGTTAGAATGATCACCACGACTAAGCTAGTCATTAAAAAAAATTAGATCTTATTTTATAATCGTATAAGTACAACCAAGCAATCTATGCAACCCCTGAATAGTAGTTCTAAACTTGATAAATATTCCTTGTAGAGGTTGTACTATCAATTATCACCAACCTGTTGTATAGAGTCAACTTAAATGGCAATTCATAGTTCCAAGAGGCGGAATGATTAAAAAAAAAAAGGAAAAAAATTAAACAAATGTCAGGTACTTACTGGTGAATCAGTTTAGAAAAGATGTTATGGAATTTTTTTTTTTTTTAATTATTATTATTTTGATAACTCTTTCTATTTTTTTTATAAAAGTGGTAATGTGTTAACTAGATCTACAAAAATAATAATAAAATAAAATAAAAAGTCTACCACTACCTGCGTTCATTGGCTAGAAATTAAAAATGGCCTTGCCTACTTCATACTACTATGGATAATAACTACTCTAACCGTGAAGTCAGACCAATTAAATTCATATCTAAAGATTCTAAATACCAAGTGAAGCTGTTTCTGCGACAATATAATATATATATATATATATATATAATGAAATTGAAAGCATGAAGCACGAACTGGTTAATGGAACATGTATAGTTTTTCATCAAGAAAAGAGAAAAAAAGAAAAGAAAAGAAAAGAAAAGAAATAATAATAATAATAATAATAATAATATGTATAATGTAGTTCATGAAGGTGAAGATAGAACATTAAAAAGTGAAAAATATGAAGAATTTATGCCCCAACAACAAACCAAAATCGAAACAGATCAGTTAAAGCAGTTAACTACGTATTTCCTATTACTGTTGCCTTACAATGGAGTCAATACTCACATATATATATATATATATATATATATAGGGGCGGAGCCAGGAATTTTTGTTTGGAGAGATCAAGTTGCAACTCTAATATATTTATCAAGACAACCCCACATACACATATACATACGCTTTTTTATTATATACACACTTTTTTTTATTTGATAAGTTATATACACACACACCAAAAAACAACAAAAAGAGTTTAGTAATTTCAATCAAAATTATGTTTGGTGGCGATCTTACATAAAATAAAATTCATTTTTACTATTTTTATAGTGAAATTCTTAAAAAATTTCATTTTTAATACAAATTATCAAATTTTATACTAAAGTAAGTAAAAAAATTTTCCAATTGAACTAATGAAATTTCAAAAATATGAATGATCCAAAACTTGGAGGAATAAGTTAGGTTTCAAACATATTTGAAGTTATCTTGCTTTAACCTATTATGTAGTAATTAAAGAGATATTTCATGTATAGTTTTAGTGACATTATTTTTTTAATGAGTCAATGACTTGTTAATTACTACATAACTGGTTGAAAAAGATATAGATTCAAATATATTTAGTGTCAAATTTTATCAAATATTTAACAGATATAAGAGCATATTTTACAATAAAAAATAGAATTATGAAAAATAATATTATGTTTCTATAATTATTAAATCAATTTTTTTTAAGAGCATTATTGGGCTAAATCAAATATATATATATATATATATATTTATTTATTTATTTATACGAAAGGGACTCTTTATTGCAAGCGTTGACTGGTTCAGCCATTCCACCTGCCAGCATTTCTAATATTATCTCTGGAGCACTGAGTCAGGCATTACAGTTTGATGATTGTAACTTCTCTTTTACTCGGAGGACTGGTAACAAACTTGCCCATGAGTTAGCCCAATATGCTAGGCATTTGTCTGATTCTAGCTAGCATTTGGTTAGCGGAAACTCCTAGTTTTATTGAGAACTTAGTGTCTCAAGATGTACTGGTTTTATCCTCTTCTTAATAAAATGACGTAATTCGCATAAAATATATATATATATATATATATATATATATTTCTCCTTATATCACGGTTTAATCGCAAGTCAGCAGATCTTAATTAATCAAAAATATATATAAAAAAAATACATTTGAACTAAGAACAAAGCCATTTCAGTGAAAGTGGAGCACATGAACAGCATTTCCTCGAAAATTATCATAACTACCTTCATGGATAACATATTTTATCGTAAGGAATGAGAGACCGAGAGATGTGTACCATCAATATTAACGATTTGCTAATTTGCAACCGACTCAACTTATTGTTCAAATATAAAAAAAAAAAAAAAAAAAAAAAAAAAAAAAAAAAAAGAAAAAAAAGTCAAACACTACCTACATTCATTATAAACTAGATAAATATTCCTTGTAGAAGTTGTAGTATCAAGTCTCAACAATCTCTTTTACCAAAAAAAGGAAAGTCTCAACAATCTCTTGTATAGATTCAAATGGCAATTCGCAGTTCCAAGAAACAGAATCATAATAGAAAAAAGGATTTACTAACGTGTGGCATATATTAATAATTTATTTTATGAAACTTTTTATGAAAAAATGAAAAAGTAATTTATTATTTTGACAATTTTTTTAATTTTTTATAAAAACTTTCTTAAAATAGATGGTTAATACGTGCCATAGAAAAATAAAAATTCTAACAGTGCTAGTATAGTAGTACTACCTAAATTTATTATAAAAGAATTGAAAATGACCCTATACCTAATGGCGATTTGCAGTTCCAAGAAACAGAATCATAATAGAAAAATAAAAAGTACTAAAATTCATTATAAAGGAGTTGAAATTGACCCTACCTACTTCAATTCATGCTACTATGGATTACTACTCCAACTGTGAACTCAGACCAATAAAATAAATAGCTAAATATCAAGTGAAGTTGTCTCTGTGACAATATAATATATTTAATGAAACTGAAAGGAAGAATATTAAAAAGTGGAGAAATTGCAATCAAGAGTGAATGGAGTGCGATTTTGAGACACACGCAAGGTCTGGCGAAGAAGAGGCGGAGCTGCAACGTAGTACTAAGAAAGTTAAGGAGGATCTATATTTTGGCCTGTCGCAAACGAGTCTTGAGCAGGGTGAAGGGGCTAGTAATACTATGTCTTTTAAGGCTAAACTGGTGGGTGATATCCCTGGTGCCTTTGCACAAGCGTTCAAGTTTTATGCTGCTGATGATGAGGAACCTTTCTCGAATGAAGAGGTGGATGACCCGCCTGAGGGTATAGTGGCCATCCAACTATCCAAACAGACCAAGATGAATATCCGGGCTAAATGGGCTCACTCCCTCATCGTGAAAGTCTTTGGGCGAAAGGTGGGGTTCCATTTTCTTCACTCCAGGATCATGCAACTCTGGAAACCTGCGGGCATACTAGACTACATTGATCTGGAAAACGATTTTTATTTATGCAAGTTTGGATTGGTGGAGGACTTTGAGAAAGTCCTGAAGGGGGGACCGTGGTTCGTAGGCGAACACTACCTTACCATCCGTGCATGGGAGCCATACTTCAAACCCAATGTGGCTGCATGCTCTAAGGTGGCTGTTCGGGCGCGGCTGCCAGGGCTACCTATTAAGCTCTATGAAATGGAGGTGCTTAAGGAGATAGGGAATGCCATTGGTCCTGTACTCAGGGTGGATGCAAATACTGCAGCGGGCACTAGGGGTCGATATGCTCGGCTCTGTTTACAGGTTGACTTGGAAATGCCACTTTCGAGATTTATTCTCATTGGAAGATTTAGGCAAGCAATCTTATATGAAGGCATTGGCTCGTTATGCTTCTCATGCGGCAAAATGGGACATCAAAAACCTCTGTGCCCATACACAGTCAAGGATACAGTGGTGGAGATGGACAACGGCGGCGAGAATGTTCAAAATAAAAATGACGAGGTTGGAAAAGAAGAACCCTCCAATCCCGAGGGAGATTTGGTGGGAAATGATAGGGAGGTTTATGGCCCTTGGATGTTAGTGGAGCGTAAGAAGCATGTGTCTAAATCCCGGGCATCACGCACTCACCCTCTCAAGTCCAATCCGGAACAAATCTCAGCATTTAATGCCAAGGATTTGGGCCGGTTAAGGAGGCTTACTTCTGAAGCTAACCCTCCAACCAGGTCACCTACTGCATCACCAGAAGGAAAACGAAAAAATAGGAGATTTGAAAACACTAGTCAATTGGACCCCACCACCCCACTACTCTCTGATGCAACGGCTACTGAAGCTGGTCTTGGCACACTGCCCAGTGCTTCCTATAGGCCCTCGGTTTTGAAGGGAAAAGAACCTGTGAATGGTCAGTCTTCACAGCTTTCAAACTCACTTAAGACCGAAACTAACACTCTTAACCCAAAAGTAAACCAGAAGCTCAAACCCAAATCAAGAGAAACTTTAGCTAGCCATGGGAGACAACACACTAAGGCAGTGGGCAATAAGTCTACACGGGAAAATCATGCCTCTTTCCATGTCCCTCATTCAACAAATTCGAGCTTCTCCCACCATGATTTGGGGGTGGTTCGACCAGGAGCAAATGCAAGCTTGGAATCACATCTTTCCTCTAACTCCAGAAAGCCAAAAGCTGGGGTTTCTTCCTCTGACCGATCTGGCTTGGCTAGCGACATCCCAACAGAGGCAGAAGGGAAGATAATGGGGTGGAGAGCACTCTCGCTAATTTCACTGGATCGTCTCTTGCCAGAATCAAACCGATTGGAGGAGGTCCAAATAAGGAAAATAATGGCAAATGGACTAACAGTAACAAGTTTAGTGGGGTCTTTGGAAGCCATCAAGGTGATACAAGTATGTGGGAGTTATCCACAGATAAGCCTACTAATCACTTCGAGAGAACAACCTCTGGGGATTATGGAACATGCAATATGCATTTGGAAGAACATGGAGTTATTGAGGTCCAAGCTAAGGGAGCTGAGTTGGAACTTGCTGAATCAAGCAAGGAACCGGTTTCAAATCAGTAGGGATCCGGCTATTCCTCATCCAGTATCCATGAATATCATCTGCTGGAATTGTAGAGGGGCGTTGAACCCTCGTTTTCGTAGTACTTTGGATAGTTTAATGAGTAAGTTTAATCCCCAACTGGTCATTGTGACGGAAACTCGCATTGGTGGTTCGAGGGCAAAAGACATTACGGATCGACTCCCCTTTGATGGAGCCATACACATTGATACTATTGGGTATGCTGGAGGGCTCTGGCTACTCTGGAATTCAGATGCTGTGGAAGTCACTCTTTTGGAGAAGACAGAGCAAGAAATTCACGTCATTTTGAAGGTACTTTCTTCTAACCTGTCTTGGATTTTATCTTGTGTTTATGCTAGTCCTAGATTTGCTGAGCGTAAACTCCTCTGGGAAAATTTAGCTAAAGTTTCTGGGTTACATAATTTAGCCTGGACAGTGATAGGAGATTTTAATGAGGTGTTATCTTGTGCTGATAAGTGTGGTGGTAACCCTGTGAATATGAGGAGAGCCCAGATTTTTAAAAATTGCTTAGATACGTGCAGTTTGATTGATCTTGGATTTCAGGACCCGAGATACACTTGGGTTAATAAACAAGATATAGGATTTTTCATTCAAGAACGCCTGGACAGAGCATTTGCTAATCAGGATTGGATGAACCTGTATCCGGAGGCCTCAGTTACCCATCTCACTAAGGTGCACTCAAACCACTGCCCCATTCTCTTATGTCTGGATAAGCCTTCCGCCTTAAGGTTGACCAGACCCTTCAGATTCCAGCCAGTATGGATGTCTCACCCCCTTTTCGCGTCTGTGCTTGAAAGCAATTGGGCTAGTGATCTGAGCCTCAACACGAATCTCCTAAAGTTCACCGAGGCTATTCAGTTATGGAACAAGGAAGTCTTTGGGAATATTTTCGAAAGGAAGAGAAGAGTTGTAACTCAGCTTGCTGGCATCCAAAAAGCCATTGGTAATGGGCCGAATGCCCACCTCTTAGTTTTGGAAAGAGAATTGAGGGAAGAGTACTGGGTAATTAATCAACAGGAAGAGGAATTCTGGTCGGTCAAATGCTCTGTCAAAGCCAATGCTTGCTGTAAAGTACTCGCAAAGGGGAAAGATTATCCATGGGCCTATTTCTTCCTTTTTGGCATTTGGCAGTTATGGCTTAGAAGGAATAAGGTGATGTTCCAACCCTCCCAATCCCATCAAAATTTATACAAACTAGTTGAAGCTCAGGTTCTTGAGTTCTGGTTTTGTGTTATTGACCATGTTGAGCCTAGGAGTAGATCTGTTGTTGCTGTTAGATGGACTAAACCTCCGGAGAATTGGGTGAAGTTGAACACGGACAGCTCGGTGAAGGGAAGTCCGGGTATAGCAGGATGTGTGGGTCTTCTGCGTGACTGTCATGGTAATTGGATTTCCGGTTTTGCAAGGGCCATCGGCATTACATCAAGCTTAGCTGCTGAACTGTAGGCAATCCGTGATGGGTTAACTAGATGCTGCCATTTATCCCTCCAGGCGGTGGAAGTTGAGGTTGATGCCTCGGTTGCATTTTCTTTGTTATCTCAAGATGTCCATTCTAATGGGGAGTTTTCTTCTCTTATTGATGACTGCAGGAGCCTTATGAAGAACATCCATCAGGTCCGGCTGAAACAATACTTTAGAGAGGCCAATCGGTGTGCAGATGCCCTTGCAAAGTTTGGTAGCACCATGGTGGAGGATTTTATAGTTTTTGAGTCTTCCCCTGGTTTTATTTTGAATCTGTTGCATTTTGATAAGATGGGCTTGACCCAGGACCGTGTGTGTAATATTGTGGTGGATACCACGTAGTTTGTTGTTAATATATTTCCAGTTTACCAAAAAAAAAAAAAAAAAGTGGAGAAATTGGTGTCTTAAAGGTATTGGTTTATAAACTATTTTAATAAACTTTTTATAGTTTTTTAACCCTTTTTATATTTTTCATGAAAGTAGTGTCATTTAAAAAAAAAAAAAAATTATAAACAATTGTCCTAAGTGCATCCATTAACAAGACCCAAAAGCTGAACAGATGAAGAATTTATTCCCAAACAACAAACCAAGATCAAAATAAAAGTCAAAGTGAACTGCTTATTTCCTATTAGTGTTGCTTTACAATGGTGTCAATACTCAAATATGTATCTTTCTCTTTATTTCACAGTCGAATTGCAGGTCAATAGATCTTAATTAATCAAAAAAATAAATACATTTGAACAGAGATCAAAGCAATTTCAGCGATTATGGGGCACATGCACAGACAGCGTTACCTCGAAACTCATCATCAATACCTCCATTGTCATGGATAACATATTTTATCATAACTAGTCGCTAACCCGTGCAATGCACGGGAAAGCTAGTGTATAAAGATGTAAGCTATTCTTTTTCTCTTCCTGTTTGCTTGTACATTAGGATTCCAGTTTTATAGCTTCCTATCCTTGATATGAAATATTAACCTTGATATGAAACATTAATTTACATAATAAAAAATAGAAATCAAACATAAGTTTAAAATAAAATGAAGAATTAAATCTTTAATATCCTCAATTATCCATAAAATGTATGAAACACAAATTTAAAGAACTACTTAATCAATATTTAAAATAAATCGAAAGACAACTTTAAAGTGTTTTTTGTATTTTCTTCCTTTGTTGCTTCGTAGTAGACACTGAATATGTCCTTTGGTTTTCCCTGAGTACAGATGTTAGTGTGAGTTGCACATTGCTTTTGAATTCTATACCTGATAAGAGAAATGACATATATAATGTTAATATCATATTAGTTATTGTGTATTTTAATATAAAAAGGAAACATTTTATTTTGTGTATCCCTTGGGATTGGGAAGCATGCCTTTTTGTTGCAATTGTCACACCATAAAAATTCATCTCTTGATTTTACCTTTTTACGACATACTTCGCAACAGATAAAATACCACCCAAAATTATCTGTCTTAATGTTTATAATCTTTCCCTAACAGGTAAAGATAGTTTCCTAGAAATTGAATTTGATATCAATCAATTCATAATTTTATAGTTAAATTTTGTAAAAGCAGGTCTATATTACATAAAGCAATGTTAAGGACACAATGTTATTGTTCAAGGTTTTCTTTTTTCTTACCTCATTACCAGAGTCCCACATAACTTTTGTTATTTCACTTATGGTTCTTCTGTTGATGTTCATCTCTTCTTGAATTGTCACTTGTGGTTTGAATTGCTTTGGCATTTGTACTATTGGTTGGTTATTTTCCACCAGCCTATTATATTACATAAAGATATTAGACATAGTATTGTAGAGATTGTAATACATTAAAAATGTGAATCCAAATCAATATAAACTCTTGTTCCACTTGTTGACAATAAGTTATACTCTCCTGCAATGCACGAGATTCATTAAAAAAAAAACAATTATCTATATATAAACTTATATCTGTGGTACAATAATGAATACACTGATGTATATATGACATTGTACAATTCAGCATTCAACTTGAAATGCAGTGGCCCTTTCTTTCTTCCAATGTAAACGCACTACATCTCAGGGCTGATAGAGCCAATTAAATTGACCTTATTAAACACTTTCATACCATCACAAAAAGGCCATTCATGCATAAAATGTAATGGTCGACGTTGAAACTGGAAAGATGAGCTAAAGAATTCAGATTGTTAATTTCAGGCCCATCAGTGGACCCTCCTATCACATGTAATTGTTGGACACTTCTTAGGCAAGGAGGGTATGGACAATGCAAAGAACACATGACATTACAGCTTCAATATTTATAGATTCAATTTATTTACAGGGGATCCATTGTCTCTTGAAGGCTTGAAGTGCTAGCTAGAAGTTAGGTTAGCTACCTCTCATTTTATTCTAAGATTTTCGTAGGTCATTTATGGCATGCAACAAAGGGCTCATGCAACTACAGCAAGATTTGAAACACATTGAATTTAGATCAAATATTCATACTTATAACAGTAGAATAATAACGGTCTATTAGCCATCAATATCACAAAGTTTGTGCTGGATATTTAGTTAGATTTCCCAGCAAATAGAAATGAAAGACAATATGTTTGAAAAAGGGCATTTCCATCACAATTAGAAATCTAAAATAAACTTAAAATCTCAGGTAACCAACACCCAATCGTGCATAAATTACAATAAGAATTCAGACATTGGCAGCCATACATGAACCCAAATAAGAATTCACAAAATTAAATCCAATAACCCAATTATTGGAAGCACCTGTCCAGAGCTACACACCGTAGTTATAATGATATCACGAATGTGCAAAGACTAAATTACCAGAGCCAGCTGGGTATGTTATATGTAAAACGGTACTTGTGTTCTGATATTTTCATACCCTAACACTATTTACTACTAATATTTTATATGGCAAATACTTCTAATATAAAATAAACTTCAAAATCCAAATAGAGCCACAGTATTGCATATACAGTTTAGATTAAACTTAATAAACCAATAATGATATAAAAAAGACTCCCACAGATACACATTGTCTACTCCAACCCTACCCCAAACAAAAAATCTACAGGGAATTCAATAATCAAATAGAAAATAACAAACTGAATCTGAGTTTCCAGTCAGTTATACAACTTCTTATTTGGATGATTACATAATAATTCAGCCAAAACACTTTGTATTTCAAACAATATCTTATAGGAATTAAGAAACTCCAACCAAGGCTACTAATAATAACAAAAAAATAAAGAAAAGTACAAATCTCCAACCAAATAGAAAAAGGAATTAAAATACTAAATAAGAAAATGTGAGAACCTGAGAGGAGGAGGATATAGCAGCATTGAAGTTTTATAGGTCAAACCACATACTGAGTAACCCCTTCCTGAAATTTGATATATATTAGAACCACACACAAAGCAAAACTACAGGTTTACAAATATCCTCATACTCAACTGCTTTAAATTTCAAATTCACAAATAATAATAAAAATTTCCAACCAAATTCAAAATTATAAACTACAAAATACAATCAACTCTAGAATACAAACCAAATTAAGAATTAATTATAAAGCAAGAAATAAAAATTTCATCAACACATTTTTAATTCCCTATTTCTCTATAATGAAGAGGTAGAAGGCTGGCATTTTAGTTAGCCAAATAATTATTCAACCAAACAGACGATTAAGCTAAGGTAAATCGGATATGGTAAAAAAACCTAAATAGCAAATAAAGTAGAACTTGAAGATAAAACAAAACCTGTTGGATTGTTGTCAGATTTGGAGGGTTGGGAGGCTATTCAATACTATCTCCACAAAAAAAAGCCATTCATATCCACAATATTTTCTTACAAAACCTGTAGAATTTGATTTTCTATTAGTGTTTCCCTGACTCCAACAAAAAAAAAGAATAGAGAGGAAAAAAAGGTTAGGAATTGAAATCCCTAAATTGCAGAAAACCTAATTGAAGATAGTAGGAAAAGAGATTAGTCATAGATTAATTGAGAAATACCTAGAGAGAATGATCTGATATGGCGGCCGGGTCAGAGATTGAAAACGTTTGCACCCACGGTCGAGCTTGTTTCTGTGTTTGAGAGAGGAAACCCATGGTCGAGCTTGGTTCTGCGTTTGAGAGAGGAAACCCATGGTCGTGCTTGTGTCAGCGTTTGAGAGAGGATAGATAGCAATCTTTTGCTTGATTTGTTGTTTCTTCATTGATTCTTTAGTCTGCTAGCAAAATAGGTTTTTTTGAGGAGTTTTAACGGGTTTGCTTTTGGGGAAGAAAGAGAGGTTTTTTAATTAGGTTTGTTTCAAGAGTTTTATCGGGTTGCTTTTGGGGAAGAAAGATAGGTTTTTAAATATATCTAATATATATCAAACTGAAGCTACGGTATATATTAAATTGAAGCTACGACCCACTATTAGATCATTTTCGTGTCCTGATCAACTTGAAGCTACGGCCCACTATTAGATAATTAATAGTTTATTAATTATTTTTTATTAAAAAAACATAAATAAAAAATACTGATGTGGAAAATTGTGGAGAGAGCAAGGCTTCGGTTATATATATATATATATATATATATATATATAGATAAGAGAGAGAGATATGTTTAACACCAATATTAACAATTTGCTAATTACCACCGCGCACTTTTAGTGCAGTGATCACTCCACAAAAATAAGTGCTTGTAGAGTGTGAGGGGCCAAAATTAGGATTCAAGTCTCCAGGAGAAAAAAATGATTTGCTAATTTGCAACCGACTCAACTTATGTACTAGCGCTTGTATTTTGATTTTTACGGATTCAGCCCCGGCACTCCCTCACATCCATCACTTTCATCAAAATAATATTTTAATAAAAGAGTAAGAAATATCCACCCCAACATATTGCAAATTCTAAGTTTGTTTGTGTGAGTTCTAGTTAGTTCAGCCGATAAAACTAAATTATTTTAATAATAATAAATGGATCCCACATTAGTTGGGGTAATTACAACCTTAAATTATACCACAAAATACACTTTGCGCCCTAAACTTTGAGAATACACAGTTAGCACCTTAAACTATAACTTGTTTTATACTTTGCACATCGCCGTCAATTTTGCTATTATCTTGAATGAAAAAAATCAAGGTTTAGGATGTAAAGTGTAAGTGGAAGTATAGTTTAGGTGGTAAAATGTAATTTCTCATTTATTTTTAAGGGAATGAGAAGATGTGCAATTGAGTCTTTTCACGTGATGTTGTCTAAGATAATGGAAAAATTGATAGTGGAGTGCAAAGTGTAACATGAGTTATAGTTTAGGGTGCTAACCATGCATTCTAAAAGTTTATGGTGCAAATTATAGTTTCGGATATAGTTTAGAGTAGCAAAGTGTAACTTCCCCCACATTAGCTTCCTCATCGATGGATGTGTGTACTTGTGAGATGTAAGGTTCAATGAAATATATCTGCAAAATTGCTAAGTAAAGAATTTTGTTATGTACCAATTCCTTGTGGAGTGCTTCAAAGGAACCATCCTAATTTGATAAATAGACAACTTCAAGAGAGTTTATACCTCCAAAATGAAATTTCACTCAATAAAAATATTTTTTAATCTTCTTTATTATTCATCATCAAGCCATATAAATAGATGTCAACTTTAGAAGAGGAACATAAATCAAAATTCAAAAGAAACCCATTTTTTATCTATTACAAGTAGATTGGATTTATTTAAAAACTAATATAACAATTTATCTCACCCTTATCTATTTACCCATCATTTAAGGAAGTACAACTTTAAAAAATAATAAAAATTGATAAGATAAAAAGCACATACCAAATATCATGGAAATTGAAGAATTAATACGAATAGAAAAAAAAAAATTAAAATTCTGGAAGGCAGGAAGCATATCATGTAAGGCCAATTTTTTAGTATACTACTTGAAGGCCTACGGTATATATATAGTTTTTGTCATGAATTTTTTTTTTTTTTTTTTTTAGAGAGAGAGAGAGTTTCAATTTATGGTATCTGCTCCTGAAGATAGCTCTTTATCATCAGACCAAAACACCAATCAGTTTTTGGTGTAGGCGATGATTGAATCCTAGATTTCTTATACAACCATTAGAGACTTTATTAGTGTAGCTAAATGGAACCCACAGTTTTTGTCATGAATTTAAACAATATACTTGTACACTTTTATTGGGCAATAATAAATTCTGTTATATAAATTGAACAAAAGAAGTGCATTAAAAAAATCTTAAGAAAAAATTAATGGTAAATTTGTTATTAAAAGCAGTACATATGGGAATTAAATAAAGTCTCCACTTTTTTCTTTTTTCTTTTTTGAGAAGAAAGTATCCACATGGTATAACTATGAATTCCGCTAACTAATATTTATTTTATAGAATATGGATTATATATATTTGTAACCAATTGTTATAACTCAAACTAAAAAAAAAAAAATTTAAAAATTAAAAAAAAAAATTAAGATGATTACACATTAAAAAAAAAATTAACCATTGGATTATATATTTTTTACGTTCTTAACACAAATTCTAATTTTATTTGCTATACAATCCATAAACTTACGCGGTGCAGTTTTGTTCTGCAACTTCTACCCTCCCACCAAAAAAATCCATAAACGTATTTTTTAAGTATAACGTTTTAGTATAAAATTTTGAAATTTAAACATTTAATTGATAACATAACTATTAATTTTTTATGTTCTGCAAATTTTGCAAACATAGAAGATATAAGAAGAAAATGTAATCCAATGATGAATTTGTCGAAATTCAAATCCAATAAAAAGATATTGAGGGGAGTTAGAGTCATTGGCTACAAACTAGTTTGTAGCTAATTTGTAGCCAAACTTTGTCTTACCTTCAATGGTCTTCTATCATATAAAAAATTAATAGAAAATGAAGGAACTCTAAATAAATTCCCTTACCTTTTTCTCAAAAAAAAGAAAAGAAAGCATCAAAGTAATGCTTAACAAAAAGAATCTTGTAAAAGAACTCATCGTTGACAAATGAATCAAATAAACATTCAGAAATAAAAACTTATTCATAGAAGATTTGAAATATATTGGATAACAATGGGGGAATTATAGTTATTTCAGAACTGATTGTTATTCATTAGAATTTAAATTCTACTAGGACTTATTATAAAACATGTTAGGTTCTAAGTACTTAGAAACTAATGTATTAGAACTCTAATTTGTAGTGTTGGCAAACCATGATCAAAACAGGTTTTATAGTCTTGTTTAGACTTGCTCAAAGTATGTGTTTTTGATAGTTTTTAGACCCCTTAAACAATTGATTAAAACTAGGTAATTAGCCAAGTTGTTACTTAGTCCAATTAAGCAAGTCTAGGTTATCACAATATAAAAGATCAAATCATGCAAAGCAGCGGAAAATAAATAACACAAGATATGATCACCCAGGAAACCAAACCGGTAAAAACCTGGGGAAGTTTTGACCTAGCTATCCTCAAGGTAAACTTGAATCCACTATCTTGAAAGAATCGAAGTTCATACAATAAAACTTACAAGCCCCCACGCTCGACTTCTTATTGCTACAAACCAGTAGAACTTACTGGCACGACCACGTGCAAGTTCTGAATCCACGGACTCCTTCTTTCTTAGATTCACCACCAGATACAAGCACATCCGCTTGTGTTTTCTTTAAGCTTCAATGGCAGCAATTGAATTGATCATCAAGGCATAGATAAATCTTCTCCTTGAAAACCCTAAGTTTGTGTAAAGGAAAGCTCCTCTAGATCTCACAAGAGATTTACACAAACCGCAAATATGAGCAACACTAAAACGTGGCTAGGGTTTGCCTTTTATACTTAGGACAAATAAGAAACCCTAAAAACGTTTTAAAACACTTAGGGCTGAGTTGGACGAATCTGTAGAAAATCATTCTACCCGAGTTTCGATCGATCGAGCCTGTCTTTCGATCAATCGAGCCAGGCCGAAAGGCACAATCCTTTCCTGCTTTAACTCGATTCCAACTTTACATAGACGCACAACTTTGAGCTAGACTTAAACACTTCTAAACACATTGTTTTGATCATGGTTTGCCAACAATACAAATTAAAGTTCTAAATACATAAAATCCTAAGACTTTAGAACCTAACAGTTTTATGTAAAGTTGGAATCGAGCTACTGCATAATTCATTGTGCAATTCGGTCTGGCTCGATCGATCGAGAATTAGGCTCGACCGATCGAAAGTTGAGCAGAATGTTTTTTTTGCAGAATTTCCAACTCAGCCCTAAGCTCATGTGATATGTAGGGTTAAGTGTTTTACTCCTAGTATATAAAGGAAACCCTAAGCACATTTTTATAAGACTTTAAGGGAGAGAGATTAGAGTGTCTCTTGTGCCTCTTTTGCAAATCTAGGGTTTTGTACCCAAAAGCTCTCTAAGTTTTTAGGTTGCTCCTTTTGCTATGTGTGTGAATCTTTTGTGAGATCTAAAGGTATTTGCCTTCACACATACTTAGGATTATCAAGAAGGAGAATTCGATTCAAGAACTTGATGATCATTCAGTTGCTGCAATAAAAGCTTAAAGATATACAAGCATGAGTGCTTGTACTTGCTGAAGAATCCAAGAAAGAAGGAGTCCGTGGTCTCGGAGCTTACACATGGTCGTATCAGTAAGTTTTTACTGGTGGGTAGCAATAAGATGTTAGTGGTCTAAGTCGCTATTGTAAAATTTCGATTCTTTTATAGTGGATTCAGGTTTACCTTGAGGATAGCTAGGTTAAATCCTCCCCAAGTTTTTACCGGTTTGGTTTCTTGGGTCATCATATCTTTGTATTCTTTATATTTTACATTTTACATTGATATGATTATATGATTGTGTTAACCTAGATCTGAAATTTGGACTAAGTAATCACTTGGCTAATTAACTAAGTTAATCCAATTGTGTTTTAAGAGGTCTAAAAACAAACAAAACATCATACCTATACTATCTAATTCTCTATTTCATATGAAACACAGTCACAAACTAATCCAATAAGTATTAATTAGGGTTATGTTAAGCTTTTGTTTTGATTAAGTCTACTTGCGTTTTTTACTCTTAAAAAATGCTGTGACAGTTGATAACTGTATGGTGTAGGCATAAGGTTTTATAAGAAGTCTTTATACAATTGAAATCCTAATCTCAAAATCATAAGTGAAAATTGTACCGATAATATGACAATGTTAAGATTTTTCTATTTTAAGCGTTAAGAATAAAATATATATATATATATATATATATATATATATATATATTATGTTAATTTCTTTTTAAATTGAGATAAAGTGATAACACAAAACATAATCCCTATTTCACTAGCATGCAATCTGACTCATTTAAAGTTTCTCATGGCTAGCTAATAAAAAGTTAATATTAAACTATTATTAAAAGATTTACCCATGGCAATTAAGTAGTGTATCCACTTGGTGCAACCAAGCCTGTGTGATGTGATACACAGATTAATTAAATAATTTATGTATAAAAGAAAAAAATATTTTACAAATATTATTGAGAATATCATAATAATTAGCAGCCATGTAATGTGCAAGTTTTATTATATGAAAAAACAAGATTATGACAATTGATTAAACTAACTAAAAGAAGTATTAAAGTTTATTTTATATATCTTGGAATTTTTGGTAATAGAATTGTATTTGAAGTAGAGTTTTAAATTTCTTGAAACTTAGATATTAGAGTCTTACTTAAATTAACTTATCCTAATCATTAAAAAGAAAAATAGAATTTTAGTTGGAGTTGAATTTTTAATTTTTTGAAATTTATGTAATAGAGTTTTAGAGTTATATCAAGCTATCCTAGCCATTAATAAGATAGACCAATTTAACAAGTATTGATTGTGTAGCCACTTGTATGAGATAGAAGATAGATACTGGGCATAACCACGGTTTTTAGAACCCAACTTGTATTATAAAATATATAATGATTAAAATACTAAAAATAAATACTGAAATTTCTTCTAAAATTTTAGTGATTGAATTTTAATCAAAATAGTAATTTAAGTTTTCAGAAATTTGAAGATAGAGTTTCACTTATAATAGAATTAGGTTAACAATTTTAAAGTACTTATAGCATGGTAAGGACTATTTTGATAGTTGAAGTATCCGCATGAATATATATGAAAAAAAGAGAAGGGTATTTACTCAATATAAAATCTTTATTATATACTAACTTATAACCCCTGCATATATATATAAATATATATATGTATGTGTAGGGCCCAAAATTTGAGGTCCCAGCCCACTTTGTGTTAAGGGCCCAAAGCCCAGGCCGAGGAGCCCTACTGCCAAGGACGCGCAACGAAAGCTCCTTGAAGGCCCAAGGATGTGGCCGAGGACGACTTTACGTCCAACATCTCACAAAAACGCCTGAAGAAAAGGACAGATTCAGTACAAGAGCAGCACGAGGGAGAAGGCTGCCAGCACCTTAATGTGGAGCCCAGTGCCTGACAAACCCATACTCATACCATGCTATCCAGCTTTTCCCAACCACTCTGATGTGAGGATTGACAAGACGAGTAACCACCCCGAACAAGGAGAAACGGACACGTAGGTGAAGAATGGGAAGGAAATACTAGTATAAAAGGGAAGCTCGCTGCATTGACAAGAGGAGGGGGGGTCTGCCCAGGAACTAGAGGGAAGGGGGGGGGGGGAACGGCCCCATAAAAATAAAAAAAGAATGGCGAGGATGAGTTGCTCCTTGGACTAAGTCCGAGGAGATAGATCTTCAAACCGCATCCGTGTAAGGCTTAGCCCTACAAGCCAAATCCACCTTCGTATGGGCTTCCATGAAAATCCTGACTAAACCGTTGCCTAACGACCAAGGTCCAGCCTTTTCCAAACCCACTCTCTACAAATCATATTGTTTGGGCCTTTTATATACGAGCCCAATGTCATCCTTGGGTTGTTAAAAATTGTGTCCCTACAATTGGCACCGTCTGTGGGAAAGGCTTACGCGTTGGCGCAGGTGGCGGTGGAGTCAACTCTCTAGCAAGCAGAGGTTCGCGGAGTTTCCTCCATCTCCGGCGACATGCAGTTGTTGCTTTGACATAAACTTCTGCTATGGGCTACGCCTTGCAGTGCCAATGGCGCGGACAGCTCTAAGGGCTTTTGGCCTCAAGCCGGCTCTCCCCGCCCTGGTCTAGGGGCTTACGTTCGAAAAATAAATAAATATAAAAAAAAAAAAATTACAAGTTTTGGACAGAACCAAGGCCTTGCATGGTCCTCGGACTCAAGCCTATGGGGAAACCAAGTACAAAAAAAGAAAAAATTACAAGTTTTGGACAGAACCAAGGCCTTGCATGGTCCTCGGACTCAAGCCTATGGGGAAACCAAGTACAAAAAATAAAAAATTACAAGTTTTGGACAGAACCAAGGCCTTGCATGGTTCTCGGACTCAAGTCTATGGGGAAACCAAGTACAAAAAAGAAAAAATTACAAGTTTTGGACAGAACCAAGGCCTTGCATGGTCCTCGGACTCAAGCCTATGGGGAAACCAAGTACAAAAAAAGAAAAAATTACAAGTTTTGGACAGAACCAAGACCTTGCATGGTCCTCGGACTCAAGCCTGTGGGGAAACCAAGTACAAAAAAGAAAAAATTACAAGTTTTGGAAAGAACCAAGGCCTTGCATGGTCCTCGGACTCAAGCCTATGGGGAAACCAAGTAAAAAGAAAAAATTCAAGTTTTGGACAGAACCAAGGCCTTGCATGGTCCCGGACTCAAGCCTATGGGGAAACCAAGTAAAAAAAAAAAAAAGAGAAAAATTACAAGTTTTGGACAGAACCAAGGCCTTGCATGGTCCTCGGACTCAAGCCTATGGGGAAACCAAGTACAAAAAAGAGAAAATTACAAGTTTTGGACAGAACCAAGGCCTTGCATGGTCCTCAGACTCAAGCCTATGGGGAAACCAAGTACAAAAAAGAAAAAATTACAAGTTTTGGACAGAACCAAGGCCTTGCATGGTCCTCGGACTCAAGCCTATGGGGAAACCAAGTACAAAAAAGAAAAAATTACAAGTTTTGGACAGAACCAAGGCCTTGCATGGTCCTCGGACTCAAGCCTATGGGGAAACCAAGTACAAAAAAGAAAAAATTACAAGTTTTGGACAGAACCAAGGCCTTGCATGGTCCTCGGACTCAAGCCTATGGGGAAACCAAGTACAAAAAAGAAAAAATTACAAGTTTTGGACAGAACCAAGGCCTTGCATGGTCCTCGGACTCAAGCCTATGGGGAAACCAAGTACAAAAAAGAAAAAATTACAAGTTTTGGACAGAACCAGGGCCTTGCATGGTCCTCGGACTCAAGCCCATGGAGAAACCAAGTACTTAAAAGAAAAACTACGTTACATTAGAATCTATCCGAGGAGAACTCCCCATTAACAGTTGGGTTAATCCCTACACTGAATGGATTCCCCAGTCTACCCTCGGATCCTCAGTACCAAAGGGATTGATGCAATATAGAGCAATATGCTACCAAAAACACGATTGAGGTCCCTCACTGCTTGGCTACCCTCTCGGATGAATTATTTAGAGTTTATCGTTCTCGGACATTTCTCTAGCATGCATTGCACAGCGCTCGGCCGTTACCCCGATTAGTTCCAAGAGTTTAATTTATTGAGGATTACCATTGTTATACTTGATAATGTCAGTAAGTTTAAACTAGTAGGAATTTGTTTTAAGGCATTTTTCTGCTCCAAGTATCATTAAAGGCAAGCGTATATTTAATATTCATTCACAAAGTAATTGCTGCCGAAAGGAAAAGTATTTAGAAAGAAATAAACTCATCTTTTATTAAGACAAAGAAATAGTATAGTGTACAATGAAAAGCTGAAATAAGCTTATACTAAAGCTAACTACACAAGTGGAAAGAAAAGATACAAGAGAATGAAGATAAAGCCGAAGAAGAAGTGCAGAGGAGAGATTGGCTGCTGTTCCAAGATGCTGTTTAAGGAAATCATTCCTCAATACTTTTACATGCCTATAACTCAGGCAACCAAAGAACCCAACGTGGGGCCTGCACCGTTGAAGAAAAGGTGCAGAGAGCGCCTGGCTTCGGGCTAGCGCCGCTGAAGAAAAGGTGCAGGGAACCCAACTTGAGGCCCGCACCATTGAAGAAAAGGTGCAGGCAGCCGGAAGTTGATGGGCCTCCACGGAACCACGCCTGCAATATAGCAGACGGCGCTGATGGCGGAAATTCTTTCTTCTGACATACCAAAAATCTGGCATGACCAGAACTTGCTTCGGATTTTCACTGAAAGAGGGAGAGATACCATCTTCCCCTTGTCAAAACGAGGGATTGGCTTGAATCTGTGCCATCCTTGTCCGTACCACATCATCTTGAGTATCATGAGGATTCGGTGCCTCTGAAACGTACGAGGACCTTTCATCCCTATCCACGCCTCAAACATCTCGCTTTGAGGCAGGATGGCACTAGAAACGGAGATCGTGGATATGGCAGAAGGAGTATGATTCTGAAGGGAACAGGAGAGTTCATGTGTAAGGGGAGTGACCCCCTACCCTATTTATACACGGAGCAAACCGATGGCATTTAATTCATTCAAGTTTCCAAGGAACGCTACGGACAAAGCAGACTTGGCTCAATTTCCAACTTCATCCACAGCCGTAGGATCTGAAGATCCTCATGAAGGCGCGCCTCGAGTACCGAAGTGTCAAAGGATTCCGCGTGAGTGAAAAATAAAGGAGTGCCACCTGTTTTGACACGTCTCCCATGTAAATGAGAAAAAACACAAATACTAATAGAACACAGGATTTGAGCGAGCCATAATGTGGGCCTAACGTCATCAAAACCCTCCTCCCCAACTAAAAAGTCGGGCAGCAGGATTTTGAGGGGCTATTGTGGGGCCCAAAATTTGAGGTCCCAGCCCACTTTGTGTTAAGGGCCCAAAGCCCAGGCCGAGGAGCCCTACTGCCAAGGACGCGCAACGAAAGCTCCTTAAAGGCCCAAGGATGTGGCCGAGGACGACTTTACGTCCAACATCTCACAAAAACGCCTGAAGAAAATGACAGATTCAGTACAAGAGCAGCACGAGGGAGAAGGCTGCCAGCACCTTAATGTGGAGCCCAGCGCCTGACAAACCCATACTCATACCATGCTATCCAGCTTTTCCCAACCACTCTGACGTGAGGATTGACAAGACGAGTAACCACCCCAAACAAGGAGAAACGGACACGTAGGTGAAGAATGGGAAGGAAATACTAGTATAAAAGGGAAGCTCGCTGCATTGACAAGAGGATGGGGGGTCTGCCCAGGAACTAGAGGGAAGGGGGGGGGGGGGGAACGGCCCCATAAAAAAAAAAAAAGAATGGCGAGGATGAGTTGCTCCTCGGACTAAGTCCGAGGAGATAGATCTTCAAACCGCATCCGTGTAAGGCTTAGCCCTACACTTATGCTAATTTTCATGTCAATTAGATATTATTTACCATTCAATCCATAAACTCATCTTTTATGAATTATTTTAAATTATAAAAACTTGAATTTAAATAATTGATTGATGATATGGCTATTAATATTTGATCACCTTGAAATTTTGCAAGTGTGGAGAATATTCGAATATAATGTAATCTAATGGTGGATTTGTCAAAATTCACATTCAATTAAAAAATATTGAGCGGTGTAACATTGCTTAAAATTACACAATATGTAACTTGAATCCAACAAGAAAGTTCACTTGGTGTATAAAACACTAGTGAATGTTTAGACCCCCCAATTTCAATATAACCAACACAAGCTTATACTCAAACAATATATGTGCGGAATAATAAGTACAAGCAATACCCAAATAAACAAACTACTCTAAACCATAATTAATCACAATACAATAGTAATTGAAAGGCAAGAGTAAGGGTTAGAGAGATGCAAACACAAAGATAACACTAGTACGGGTTATCAAAGATGAAACCGAAGACCTTGGCGAAAAACCTCTCCGCCGCCCTCCAAGTGGTGAAATGATCTACTAAAGAATAAAGTTGGGATGCACAAATAGCAATAGACCCTCCAAGCCTAATCTACCCAATGCACTTAAGCCTTCCAAGCTTCTTACTCCAACAAGGTTAAGTCTAACCGTGTCTTCTTTAGCTTTCCGGATACCACAATAAGCCTATTGCATCAACCAAATAAATTGGTCATCTCCGAACTACTTCGCCCCAAAATACCTCCTACTGATTTGGGTATAGTGAGATAAGGATTTGGCTAATGAATCTCTCAAAGATATGTCAATGGAAAGGGTGAAAGTAAAGGATTTGGAGAATCAAATGTCTAAGATTGTGGATAAGTTAATCTTGGTTTTCTCTAGGGTTTCTCTCTCAAAATTCTCTCTAGAAGCTCTTAACATTTTGTGGGTATAAGGGTATTTAAAGTAGGGTACGTGAGAAATGTGAAAATTATTTTTTTGCAAAATAAGGCATTCTGGTGATTCAGTCTCGCAAGTGGGATGAGTCGCGAGTTAACTGCCAGGTCAAATTGTCAATTTTTGTCCTGTAGTGCTCCAACTATCGTGACCCTTCAGCTTCCTACAATCTTCATACGTGTAGCATTTTGGCGAGTTGCCAGTCGCGAGTCACTCGCGAGATTCAGTCGCGAGAAACCTCTTGAATGCTCACACTTGAATTCTTCACACTATTCTCACACACAACCCTTACATTATTCCCACCTAAATACAGGGTATCTAATTGCTGAAATACAAGCAAATTTGGTACGAAATAAAACCAACACATGATTGAATAAATTCAACCTTACACAACTCTTCTATATGGTTAGGTTTAAATTATACTCTGTAACTCTGATCAATGTTACACCGGCCAATAAGTTGTTATAGAATTCATATTTTGAATATCCCATCATTAAATTACATGTTCTATATGTTCTTAACATTTATGCCAATTCTCTTGTCAATTGGATATTATTTACTATTCGATCCATAAACTCATATTTTATGTATTATTTTAAACTATAAAAACTCAAATTTAAACAATTGATTGATGACATGAGTATTAATTTTTAACCACCTTTAAATTTAGCTAGAATGTACAATATACAAAGATAATGTAATCTAAGGGTAGATTTGTTATAATTTGCATTCAAATAAAAAATATTGAGTTGTGTAACATTGTTTAAAATTATATTAGGTCTAACTTAAACCCAACCCTATAAAAGGGTTGGGTTCAAATTATATGTGATATAACTCTAAATAATGTTACATCACTCAATAACTTATTTTAGGATTCATATTTTGAAAATCCCACCGTTGCATCACATGTTCTATATGTTCTTAACATTCTTGTTAATTTCCATGTCAATTGGATGTTATTTATCATTCGATTCATAAACTCATCTTTTATGCATTATTATAAACTATAAAAACTTGAATTTAAACAATTAATTGATGATATGGCTATTAATCTTTGATCGCTTTGAAATTTTACAAGTATGGAAAGTATACAAAGATAATGTAATCTAACAATGGATTTATCAAAATTCGCATTAAATTAAAAAATATTGAGTTATGTAATATTGCTTAAAATTATATCAGGTGTAACTTGAATCCAACCTTGTATGGAGTTGGGTTCAAGTTACACCTCATGTAACTCTAAGCAATATTACACCACCTAATAACTTGTTATAGAATTAATATTTTGAAAATCACATCATTGGATTATATGTTCTATATGTTCTTAACATTTATGCCAATTGTCATGTCAATTGGATGTTATTTACCATTCAATCCATAAACTCATCTTTTATGCATTATTTTAAACTGTAAAAACTTGAATTTAAACAATTAATTGGTGACATGACTGTGAGTTTTTAGACCCCTTAAAACATAATTAGATTAACCTAGTTAATTAGCCAAGTTATTACTTAGTCCAAATTCCAAATCTAAGTTATCACAATCAAACAATAATATCATATATAGCAACAGAAATATAAATAACACAATGATATGATGACCCAGGAAACCAAACCGGTAAAAACCTGGGGAGGATTTAACCTAGCTATCCTCAAGGTAAACCTGAATCCATTATGAAAGACTTGAAATTTTACAATAGGACTTAGACCACTAACATCCTATTGCTACTCACCAGTAGAAACTTACTGACACGACCACGTGCAAGCTCCGAGACCACGGACTTCTTCTTTCTTGGATTCTCCAGCAAGTATAAGCACACCCGCTTGTGTTTCTTTAAACTTTTATTGCAGCAACTGAATGATCATCAAGCTCTCAATGAAATCTCCTTCTTGATAATCCTAAGCATGTGTGAAGGCAACCACCTCTAGATCTCACAAGAGATTCACACACATAGCAACTAGAGCAACCTCAAAAACGTGGCTAGGGTTTGCCTTTTATACTTAGGGCAAAACATAAAACCTTACATGTTTTAATAGGCTAGGGCTGAGTTGGAAAAATCTGCAGAAAAAAACATTCTACCCGATATTCGATCGATTGAGTCTAAGCTTCGATCGATTGAACCAAGTCGAAAGTCACTAATACTTCTACAGCCACTCGATTCCAACTTTACATACAACGCGCACACTTTGAGCAAGTCTAAACAAGACTAACAACTGTTTTGATCATAGTTTGTCAACATTACATATCAGAGTTCTAAATACATTAGTTCATAAGTCTTTAGAACCTAACAAACTCCCCCTTTGGCAATTCGTGACAAAACACAACTAAAATCTCAAAGTTTACAAAGAAAAACCCTTTACAAAAAAATGCCAATTATAACAAATCCAATCCTAATTACTATCCATCAGTTGCAAGTGTAGACAACAGTTCAATTGAATCAACCTGTATATTTCCTGAAATACTAAACAAAACTCATAAACGCATGTGTGGAAAATACAAGTAAACAAAATAAATTCTTGATTTCACTCAACACAAAATAAAGACATATATCAATGAATAACTCATAAATATAAATCAATAAGCAGTGAAACAAGAAACATATAAAACAATAAATGTATCTCCCCCTAACATGAATAGCCTAACAAAAATACATCAAGAGCCAAAAAATTTAAATACAAAGTGAAGCACCTAGATACAATCTAACCTCCACAAGCTCCAACAAACAAAAAAACTCTCCCCCTGAGAACAAAAACCTCTACAAATGTCCCAAATGTACTCCCCATTTTTGTGACGGAATGCCAAAGGGCAATCAAAATCCATCATCAAAAAGAGGTGGCGATGAGGATCGTCGAAACTATGCTAACTCTGCTCGCAAGACATGGATCTCATCGAGCACGTCCACCAAAATCTATCCATGAGCCGCCTGAACGGTCAAGACATGATCCAACGAACGTCGAATGTATAAATCAGCATCAGCAGCAATAGATGCCTCAGCCGTAATATCACCTATAGAAGAGGGAGGAGGGGGTACAGCACCAAAAGGCTCAACTCTAGGACACGTAGAGCCAGCTCTCTAATGAGCAACCCTCTACCTAAAGAAGGTGGCACCTATGGGAGCTATAACATGTATGGGCTTACCAGCAGGGAAGTCAACTAAACCGAGAAACAACAAAATCCTATAAATGAAAATAGGATGAACAAGAGCATAAGCGACGGCTGAACTCCTATGAACTTCATTCAAAGAACGAAGAAACAAATAAGGATAACTAATAGAAGCACCAGAAACAAAGGCGTACAAAAACACACATCGCTCAAGAGGGATGGTGTGGAGATGAGAAATAGGCCACAAAGAATGACACGCTATCCTAAAGAAAAGATAGGTAGTCTCAGAAAACTCAACGGACGTGTTCCGATGATCAGAACCCCACTGGATAGAAGAACCAGTGATGTATGACATAACGTCATCAAGGGGTGGAGACTCCTCATAAGGATAGACAGGCTGCCTAACGACCGGAACCCCAAGAGCTTCAGCCACTATCCTAGGGGTAATGGTAAACTCAACACCTCGTATCCAACTCCTAACAAGGGTGTTGGAATCATAGATGTGGCAAGAGAGGTTTGAGAAGAACTCTCTAATCAGGACAGTTGGGGGTGGATGATCTACCTCCAACAGAGTCAACCAGCCCCTACTCTCAAAGTTTGCCCTAATGGCAGGATCAAGCTCATCTAACACAACAGATCGCTCAGCCCATATCTTTCTTTTACTATTCAGTTTCTCATATAACTCTCTGCTTTTGTCATTCCGAAACAACTCACTCCTAGAGGGAGACTCAGAAGAAGTGGAGGGTGTCCTATGGGCTCTAGTCTTCTTAGGCATGGTGCTAGGATAAGGACAAAGACATAAAGTAGAACAAAAGGAGCAGAAAGAAAAACCAAGGGCATACTGCAAGTTAGCACAAAAAAAATAGAACAAAAATCTATATGATGCATGAATAGTTAAATGTCATGATGCATGCTCTAATGTAGTGAAACTAAGTTCAAATTCACAAAATTGGCTTCAGCATAGAGTTTCTAACAAAAAAAAAACCCAAAATTTGAAAAACCACTTGTTCAATTTGTAAAAAATTGACCAATTGATCATCACACAAGGTAGAATACATAATATAATGATCAATTACATCAATTCAACAAGCCAATTTCAACAATTAAACTCAATTTGAACAAAATCCCCAAATCGAGTAAATACAAGCCTTAGAATTTCCAATTTCTCACAAAACATCAAATTGATCAAATTAAACATCATAGATTATGTTTATAACATTATATGAACAAAACCCAATGATCAATTTCAAAAAAGAAGACTTGAATCATCAAAAACCCCAAATTTGAATAGATCCGAAAATCCCAACAAAATGCATGAATTTATGCATGAAAACATGAAAATAAATGCAAAAGGAAGGGTAAAAAGGACTTACCGGCTTAGAGAGAGGAAAACCTTGCAAAAATTTGGGAGGAAAATGACAAAAAATGATGAGTGAGCTTGTCCGAATCGGATAGAGAAAGAAAAGGTTTGAAAAAGTTTGAAAAAGATGAGTTGAACACGTTAAATCCATATTTTTAAAAACCTTATTCACGATTTTTGATTGATCGAAAATCAGTTTCGATTGATCGAAATAGACAAAGACTCATTAAAATTTTAAGCATAATTTCGATTGATCGAAAAGACATGCTCGATCAATCGAATCAGACAGAAGCTCACAAATTTTTTGAGAAAACACAGTTTTTTGAAAAAACAAAACACATTATAGAAACACCTCAAAGCATTGAAATTGATGAACAAAATGCATGAGTATGTTATGAAATATTTTTCAAAAACAACAGTTTTAAACCCAGTTTTCCCAAAATTAAGATTTTCAAACATTCTCCATAAATTCTCAAGCATCAAATCTGTTTTGCATAAAAACTCAACGTATTTGCAAATTTGGTTGGTCAGACCAAAAACACACACAATAACATGTACAATGTTTAACAAAGAGTAACTTGTTTAGTGTGTGCAACTAGCAAAAACTTGAGATATATGTGAGATGATATGTGAATAGCAATCAACCACAAGGTCTACAAAATTCATCACATAGGATTTAAAAGAGACTATCACCTAAAGAGTTACATCATGTAACTCTCACATCGCCTAGATCATAAGCTTGCAATCATGTAAGTTTCTTGATTTTGCCTCATATTGTACACACAAATTTTAATTGTTCAAAAACTTATTAAAATAGTCAGGATAATGTACACACCAATATTAGTTATTTGATTTAGTTTTAAGTCCAATAATGTACACACCAATTTTAGCATTTAAACCGAGGCTGCACCTTATGTTCTTTTGTGCATGTGCTACACTTTCTCGAGCATAAAATCTTACGATATGCACTAAGGTGTTTATGATTGTGGTGAGATGGTTATTTATGTCTTTCTCAAAAGGATCAAGTCCGATAGTCAAAGACATGTGACTTCAAGATCAAGACAAAGTGATCAAAACCATAAACATCTTTCCCACACAACATGCACTACAAAGCTTCAACTAGTAAAGTACAATAAGTAAGCTCATCAAAGTTAAACAAGGTATAAAAGACATGTTATGTGAAAATAAATTGACCAACCTTGTTTTCAAAACCAAGAAAATAGTGCAAAACACAATTTGCTTTCTTTTTCTTCCCTTTTTTTTTAATTTGAAAAAAATAAACAAAAACAACCTAGAATAAAATGCATAAATGTTATGCAATGCAAATCCTAGAAACAAAGAAAACAAAAAACCAAAGAACAATGGTCACAAAGAATATAGTAATGAAGCACAAGGACCATGTCGGAAGGACTCAATTAGATTAAGCCTTTTGCATCCAAAACTTTTTAGATGCACCACGAGCATTGGAGTTCTTATTCACATGGAAATGATTTCCAACTCTAGGATTGGAATAAAAATTTAAAACCTTTACCAATTCACCAATGAGTACCATAGGATCTTGTGCTTGAGGCACAGGTACTTTTGGTTTGTTTGCTCTCTTAGCAGCTTGCAGCTTGTAACAGTTTGGATGAATGTGTCCAGACTTTCCACAAAAATGACAAACCCATGCAAGCTTATCATGTGACTTGTCCTTAGAAAGGGTAGACTTCTTAGGTTTGGACTCTTTAAGATCAACCCTAATCTTCCTAGGAGGTGTAACTTCTAAAGGTTTGACAACCTCACTCACAACCTCACTCACAGGGGGTTCAGAAGAAGATGAATGAACAAAGATAGTGGAATTGGGTGCAGACACATTAATGCTTTCTACAAAACTTAATCCAGTTTTGTCAGAATGAGACTTTTGAACACTAAGCATATGATCAAGTTTGGAACTAACAGACCTATTAGTTTGTTCTCTAGCAACAGAAAGCTCATGTTCCAAATTCTTAACTTTATCAAGCAAAAGCATGTCCTCAGTCTTCACATTATTCAAAAGTTCAGTAGTATCAAACAATTTAACAAGCAAAATTTTCTTATCAAGCTCAAGAGATGCAATTTTCTTCAAGCTTAATTCAATGTTCATAGCATCCTTTGCAGCAACTTTGCAAAGTTTATTGTAAGCTTCTTGAAGATCTGCATCCTCAGAGAGTTCCCCATCAGAAGGGTTCTCTTCAGTAGATACACTTTCATTGACTACAGCAGTAGCAGTGAAAGCAATGAAGTTTCCATCCTCGTCACAACCAGACTCATCATCAGAAACTTCACCATCACTGAGGGTTACAGCCATAGCCTTACCCTTAGACTTCAAGTAACTAGGACATTCAGATTTCATGTGACCATACCCTTGACATCTAAAACATTGAGGACCCATAGAACTATTAGAAGATTGACCTACTTTTTCTCTAGGTTTATCAGTGTTGTTAGCCTTAGTGGGATCATTCTTCCTAAAGTTTCTAGGTTCAGCAATGTTCTTATCTCTTGCCCTTCTGTTATTGGGAAATTCCTAAAGTTCTTGGCAAGGTAAGCAATCTCTGTAGCAGAGAACTCATCATCAAATCCACCAACATCAACATCATCAACTAACTTAAGAGCCATTGATTTGGATTTGCTAGTCTTAGGTAGGTCCAACTCATAGGATTGAAGAGATCTTACAAGTTCATCAACAGGAATTGAGTCCACATCCTTGCTCTCAGTGATGGCAGTCACTTTGGGTCTAAAATTTTCAGTCAAAGATCTAAAAATCTTCCTAACAATTTTAGGTTGATCATAGATTTCACCCAAGTTGTAAGCAGAATTAACAATATCATTGAGTTTAGCATAGAATTCATCAAATGATTCATCATCAGACATTCTAATGCTTTCAAATTTAGAAGTTAATTGCTGCAACTTATTAATTTTAACAACCTTTGTGCCTTCATGCACAGTTTGGAGGATATTCCAAGCAATGTGAGCAACCTCAACATTAGAGATTTTCTTAAATTCTTCCATAGAAACAGCGTTAAAGATAGCATTCATAGCTTTGCTATTGAACGCGGCTGCTTCTTTTTGAGAAGTTTACCACTCACTAACAGGAGTAGTGGGCTTCTCCCATCTGTATTCAACAAAGTTCCAGACTCTCTCATCAATTGATTTCAAGAATGCTTTCATCCTTACTTTCGAATAAGCATAATTATTCCCATCAAAGTAGGGAGGAATTACAAGAGAATGTCCGTGTTCCATGACAACAGGGGTCAAGGATTAGCTCAGATATCAAAAGATCAACAATAAGAGAGCTACCCGCTCTAATACCACTTGTGAGTTTTTAGACCCCTTAAAACACAATTGGATTAACCTAGTTAATTAGCCAAGTTATTACTTAATCCAAATTCCAGATCTAGGTTATCACAATCAAATAATCATATCATGCATAGCAGCGGAAATATAAATAACACAATGATATGATGACCTAGGAAACCAAACCGGTAAAAACCTGGAGAGGATTTAACCTAACTATCCTCAAGGTAAACCTGAATCCACTATGAAAGAATCAAAATTTTACAATAGGACTTAGACCACTAACATCCTATTGCTACTCACCAGTAGAAACTTACTAACACGACCACGTGCAAGCTCCGAGACCACGGACTCCTTCTTTCTTGGATTCTCTAGTAAGTATAAGCACACCCGCTTGTGTTTCTTTAAGTTTTTATTGCAGCAATTGAATGATCATCAAGCTCTCAATGAAATCTCCTTCTTGATAATCCTAAGCATGTGTAAAGGCAACCACCTCTAGATCTCACAAGAGATTCATACACATAGCAACTAGAGCAACCTCAAAAACGTGGCTAGGGTTTTCCTTTTATACTTAGGGCAAAACATAAAACCCTACACGTTTTAATAGGCTAGGGCTGAGTTGGAAAAATCTGCAGAAAAAAACATTTTGCCCGAGATTCGATCGATCGAGTCTAAGCTTCGATACTCGATCGATCGAGTCAGGCCGAAAGTCACTAATACTTCTGCAGCCACTCAATTCCAACTTTACATACAACGCACACACTTTGAGTAAGTCTAAACAAGGCTAACAACTATTTTGATCATGGTTTGCCAACATTACACATTAGAGTTCTAAATACATTAGTTCCTAAGTCTTTAGAACCTAACAATAACTATTAATCTTTGATCACTTTAAAATTTTGCAAGTTATGAAATATATACAAAGATAATATAATTTAATTGTAAAATCGTCAAATTTCGTATCCAATTAAAATATATTGAGTGGTATAATATTACTTAAAGTTACACCAGATGTAACTTGAACCCAAACCTATTTTATATATCAATAGAAGACATAATGGATTCTTGACCCAAAAAAAAAAAAAAAGATAGAGTGGATTTAATGGAAGATAGATAATTGCCTTCCATTGCGCAGCAAACTGGGCCAAGGGGGCTTCAACGTATTATAAACATTTAAAAATAATAATAATAAGTTACCTATAATAAATTAGGGCAGTCAACAAGTTGAGTTGAGGCAAGTATTAAAAGTTTAGATTTGTTCTTTCTTTTTTTTTCAACACGAGCGAAGTTTGAGTTCATCACCAAATAAATTTAAATGTTTAATCCATTCATATTGAAAATTCATGGATTGTTTATATTGTCAGTAAAGTATAAATAATAATTGATATTATATGAATTTATTTATAACGTAGCCTATACAATTCAATCTCAAGTTTATATAAGTATACATATAAAATATATATACTATATATAGTTAAATCAAATCTCATGTTTACTAGGTTGTTCTTGAACATGTTATTATATTAGATCTTAGCTCGTTTAATATTCAAGTTTAAACTTGGACTTGAGTTTGACTTATTTGCTAAACAAACGAACATAAACAAGTATCCTCTCAAGTCAAGCTCGAGTTGTTCATAGACAGTTTGATTTATTACAAACCTACAATAAATTGTGTGTGTGTGTGTGTGTGTATTCTTGACTTCACATTGGTGATTCAAACATTTTAGTAAAATAATCCTTTATCTTTGTCCGTATTAAACTAAGATAGCACGCATTACGTAAGAGCATCCACAGTAGTGGAGCTAAAAATTTAGCTATTTAGCTCTACCAATAGTTAATTTATCTATTTTACCTACACACATGTTGCAGCAGTGAATCTATTTTAGCTTTCAACACAATAAAATAATATAAACATTACAATAAAATAATATATCTACTACAATAAAATAATCCATCTCACTACAATAAAAACACCACAAATCGATCCACCACCATGGCCAACCAAGAACAACTGCCCACAGCCACCACGAAATCCAGCCACAACCACGAAACCCGCGGCGCTCTTGAGTTCAATGAAGGCAGTGCCAATGGAGCTTGGATCGATGATGAAGCTTAGGTTGGCAATGGAGCTTGGATCGGCGGTGAGATGGAGGACTGGGCGAGATGGGTCAACAGCATGGGACGGCGATGAAGATGAAGATCGGTGATGAAGGACTGGGCGAGATGGGTCAGCGGCATGGGACGGTGATGAAGATGAAGATCGGCGATGAAGGACTTGGCGAGATGGGTCGGCGGTGTGGGACGGCGATGTGGGACGATGATGAAGATGAAGATCGGCGATGAAGGACTGGGCGAGATGGGTCGACGACGTGGGACGGCAATGAAGATGAACCTAGAACAGATCGGCGAAGCAGAGATTAGATGAGGAAGAGAAAAAAAATTTGAGAAGGAAAAAGGAAGAAAGAAGAGAAGCCGAAGAGAGAAAAAGAAAGAAAGAAAATATTTTTTAAATGAAAGAGGATAGAGAAATTTAATAATTTTTTTTTTTTTTTAGCTCTCAATTACAATGTACATCTATCTATAGATGTGCACTATAGCAATGAAGTTAAAAAAAATAGTTATAACTCCATTGCTGGATGGTGGTTTTTTGTGTTTTGGTGGAGTTAAAATAGTTATCTATTTAGTTCCACTGCTGTGAGTGCTCTAATAAAGGAAAACAGTGAAAGAGTGATGACTACATCAAAAGAAAAGTATCATATATTGAGAGATGAAGCATAAAAACTTATGCTACAAATATAATTTGTTTTTATATTGATTAACACTGGTGGTAAGGAAACCGGATGGATGAATTTTTCAACAAATGCACTATTGGTCAAAAGTAAATAATTTTGCTTCTGAATCAAACAAGATTGATGAGATAAACAATAAATAAATAAAATCTACGACCAAGTCCTAGAGAGACTTTATAAATTTAATAATAATATCCGCTCTAATTTGTTATATCTAGTCCCAAATCATTCCTCTCACACAAATCTATGGCATCAAGGATGATCAATCGATTCACTTACTCCAGTACTCCATACACCACGCGGAGATGGTGACAGCTACTATAAAATTATTTAAAAAATGGTAAAATTTAGATACAAATCACGCCAAGTCTGCACTATTAGTCAAAAGTAAATAAGTTTGCTTGTGAATCAAACAAGTTTGATGAGATAAAAAATAAATATATAAATAAATAAAATCTACGAGCAAGTCCTAGAGAGACTTTATAAATTTAATAATAATATCGGCTCTAATTTATTATAATTTATATCTAGCCCCAAACATGAATCATTCCTCTCACACAAGGATGATCAATCGATTCACCTACTCCATGCATGACGCGGAGACGGTGACAGCTCCTATAAAATTATATTAAAAAATAGTAAAATTTAGGTACAAATCATATAATACTCAAGGTGTGTTTGAACATCGTCTATTTTACTGAAAACTAAAAACTTATTACCGAAAATAATAAAAAAAATAATTTTTTGGTTATTGTTCACTCCCTAAATACCGTATATTTGCCTTAATGCACTGTTCATGCCCCATGAACAGTGCAAGAGGCGCTGGTAAAAAAAAAAGGAAAAAACACAAACGCATGACTTTTCATCCGTATCCAAACCTACACTTAGTGTGCATTTGCGAAGCATTGGGATGAAAATGATTGTGCATTTTGCTGAAAAATGGTGGATCTCATGGCATTATTTATGGACCACCAAACTCAGCAAAACGCAATTTCTAGATAAAATTAGGTCCCACAGTACTATTTACACTTTTAAAAATTATTTTGTTATAGTATTTTCAGTAATAAGTTTTCAGTTTTTAACAAATAAACAGTATCTAAACAGACACTTAGATGCAATATATATACTAATTTTTTTAAAAGAAGATACTATTTTGTGTTTTATCAGCCAATACAAATATGTGTTTGAATGAATGCTATGTTTGTTTCGATAGAAATCCTTATGTGAAGAGAGTTTTTTGTATTTTTTTGTATTTGGTAGTATTAAAAAAAAAAAGTCAAAGAAAAATTTTCTCTTAACTTCTCTTCTTTAACTTCTTTTTTAGAATGAACTCTTTTTTAACTTGGCATAAGATAGTGTTGTTTTCCATAAAATTTTATGGAAAACAACACTGTCTTACGCCAAGCTAATTAAGAGAAGAAGAAAAAAAAAAAAAAAACATTTCAACTCGTTTTAAGATTGCTACTGAATATAAGATAGCAAGATAGCATTCTTGAGAATACTTTTTGAAAAATGATATTCATTTTCCAAAAAATGTTAATGTCGAAACAATTTGAACCCATAGTTAATAAATTTTGTGAAACATAATATACTATACCTAATAAATTTAAATTAAAAAAAATTTCCCTTCTTTCCGTGTATGTGTTAAAAATACTTAGTATTCTTAAAAAAAAATATATATATACTAAGTTTAAATTTTATGAAACCTAATATAATGCACCTAAGATACCATATTTAAATTTTACTCAAAAAAAAAATTTTCCTTCATTTTTTAAAGGTCAAATAGTTAGTAAGTGTTATGGGACATTTTGAACCCATCAGAATCATAACATGGCATCGTGGCACAATAAATGGAGGTAAAAGGAAAAATATGTTTGGTCCTTAAGTTTTGTATACGGGACTTTGAGTATTTTTTTAAAAAATAAAATAATTTATTGAGAAGGAAGAGACGATGAAATATCCAAGGGTGGATTATATGTCCATCTCAAAGAGAGTAATCAGTCCTTAATTAATATTCTCTTAAGATTCATAATAATATTGTTACAAGTTCTAATAATTAAGTCAACTAAAGTTTTTCGTATATTTGTAGTAATATTTCATTGTCAAGTCACTTAGATGACCCATTCTCAAAAAAAAGAAAAAGTCACTTAGATGACCGCAGCTTTAATTTAGTACTATCAAAATTAAAATATGTATGATCTATGATGTAAACAGCAAGTATTACCTAATTTTTATTAACTACACATAATATTCTTTATGATGAATTGAATTCAAAGCTTGAAAGCAAAATTTACGGTTTGTGCGTGTATCAAACAAGTGTATCAAACAAATTTCTTCTATTGAAAGTGACAAAATTTTCAACTTTTTTGAAAGGTTAAACATCTAGATAAAATTATATATGTTAAACGTAGTACTTCCAAATCTAGGAAATTGAAAGGCTGGAGTATCTACAATATTGTCCAATTTATCAAACTTTGTCTTAGTCTAGTTAATCGATTGTGAGAATCAACCTTCTTCCATTTGAGAGAATTCAGAGACTGTCTTAATTTATTCTTTTTACTTATTCTCAAGTTTCCTTCTCCTTTTGTACAGACTAGGCCAAGGGCTATATATGTTGAACATAATACTTCGAAAATCTAGCAAATTGAAAGGCTGGAGTATCTACAATATTGCCCAATTTATCAAACTTTGTCTTAGTCTAGTTAATCGATTGTGAGAATCAACCTTCTTCCATTTGCGAGAATTCAGAGAATTAATGTCTTTATTCTTTTTACTTATTCTCAAGTTTCCTTCCCCTTTTGTACAGACTAGGCCAAGGGCTATATATGTTGAACATAATACTTCCAAATCTAGCAAATTGAAAGGCTGGAGTATCTACAACATTGTCTTTATCAAACTTCGTCTTAGTCTAGTTAATCGATTGTGAGATTCAACCTTCTTCCATTTGCGAGAATTCAGAGAATTGATGTCTTTATTCTTTTTACTTATTCTCAAGTTTCCTTCCCCTTTTGTACAGTCTAGGTCAAGGGCTATTATGAGTAGGGTAACGAGAATAGGATTGAACGTTTTTATTGTAGCTCGTTTATATACTGGCCCATTTCGTATTTTTAACGTGAACATTAATAAAAAATAAAAAAAATAAAAAATAAAAAATGTAGACGTCGTGTATAATATTACAGACGTTTGTATATAGTGTACGTTAACAAGTGTGAAATAATAACTAATTCTACAAATAAGCCAATTGGCAAAAGGAGGGATGTGAGAGGAATGTGTTTGGCTAAAATGATAAAAACTTAAATGAAATGAGAATCAACCTACACAATGAGAACAAAAGCTTGATGAAGTCAACAATTCCTCTCATATAATTGTAGATCCACATGGACCACACGTTAATTTATATCCTAAAATCATCACTCCAGATAGCTAGGGAGATTAAGAATGTCCTAATTAATCTTCCAGGCCTCATCTAAACTGGCATGTAATGTTGAAATCTTCTAAAAATAACCCTCATTTTTTTTTTTTTTTTATTCTATATCTTTATCACTTGCCAAAAACAAAGGGTTCCTCATCAGTTATCACTAAAAAAAACACCAGCAAAAACTCCTAAAAACTATTGCTATAACTCAGGTAAGGTTATAAAAAGGCTTATTGCAACACTTGCTAAAATTTGAAAAACCACTGCTAAGTTTCTATCAATATAAATTTTAGTAGCCCAATATCAGAACCCAGGAGTACCCAAAAAAAAAGAAGATGGTTCCAAATATGAGTTTTAAAAAAATGTTTTGTGATTTTTACTATAGATGTGTTGGGGACAAAAAACTAAACAAAATAGTTTGAAGAAGATTAGAGGGTTAATTATGTTGAGGTTTGCGTGTTCCATGCCTGGTTAAAGTCTGAACTCTGAAGATGCATCCATTACCAAGAAATAGAGGGTGGAAAAAAGCTGCTTGTCGTAGAGATATATGGTAAAAAATGTCTAATTATGTGTCTTTTTTTTAATTCTAAAAAAAAGGGCCATTTTTTCTAAATTAATTGTGTCTTTAATTCATTTCCAAAGAGCATAACCATGAGGTAACTGTCCCTTACGGCACATACGTTGACCATCTAATCAGATAAGAGGAAATCATCATCTAAGATAACCGTTCCGATCTAAAAATGGATATTATCGCTCGCTAGTGAATTGTGATGTGATCACAATACATTATACATTTTCAAATTGATCAAAAAACGAAAAACCATTCAACCAAAAAAAAAAAGAAAAACCAGGACAATTTTTTATTTGGCGAATCAAACAGCTAACAAATCTCAATCATTACAGTTTCTCCATCTATTTAGAATTTTTCATAGAATCCCACTGGCATTATTATTATTAAAAAAAATTATTAGTATATTAATGAGACACTAGTGTGTAGGGAAGCCACTAGTCGCCCCCTCTACTCATTTTTTGCTTACCAAAAAAAAAAAAAGATATTAGTGTGGAATCTCATGCATATGTACAAGTACATTTAAAAATAATAACAATTATATATATAAAAATATATATGTATATATATATATCATATCATATTATTATATATAATAAAAATTAGGTTTAGATTCCGTGCTTGCGCCAAGTGATGGCACCAAATTGTAGAAATTTTTTTAAATTTTTAGATTTTTAAAGAACTAAAAAAGAATAGTATGGACTCTAATTCATGTCTAAAAAAAACTACATATTAATATTAAATTAATTAGGGCTCTAATTCATTCTTATCTCTAATTCAAAAAATCAAGACTCTAATTCATTTTTATCTCTAATTCAAAATACTTCTTCACGTAAGAATTTTTTTGGGTATAAATTTTAACGTAAACAAAAAAAATAAAATAAAATAAAATTATTGTAGAGTCCCATGTTGATGAGAAATCCAAAGAATTGAAATCAAGGGAAGAGATTATAGCGGCGAAGGAAAAAGTCATTCAAGAAAAGTTAGATAGCATTGCGTCGTTGCAGACTGCAGAGTGAGGTTGCTTCCCTCCAGGTGAGGCATTAGCATTAGACTTCCCAAAACCAATAACTTAAATCTGTGTCAACAAGATTTCTATGTTATTACTTATTGTATATATTTTTTTATTTTTTTTTAAAAAAAAAGGAACGATAGATGTTGATTATTGAGGAGCGGATCGGAGAGGCTGATGCATGTGCAGGTGGATTAGAGAAGCAGGTAAGATATTGGCAAGCAAACAATTTACACCTTTTTATCTAAAAAATTTCAGATTAGGTGCCTGAAATTTTTTTTTTTTTTTTTAAATTGTAAATAAATCATCTTTAGATAACTTTAAAAAATAAGTTACGATGAGCTTTACTTCTTTAGATAACTTTAAAATTCTAAATTGATTATATTATATTTTTTTTTAAATTGTAAATAAATCATCTTTAGATAACTTTAAAAAATAAGTTAGGTTGAGCTTTACTTCTTCTTTAGATAACTTTAAAATTCTAAATTGATTATATTTTTTTTGGTAGATAAATTTGTGTCTTATGTCATCTTTTTCCTAATAATAAAGTATTTGCTATATTCTATTATTCTTCCTTCCTCCTCTCTACCCTGCTTACAACCTTGCAGGTAATTTTTTTTTTTCATTCATTAAATTGAATAGATTTTGTGTATTTCTTACCTTTTTATTATATATAATATGATTTTTATCAACAAGTTTTATAGATAGGTTGAAATTCTATGTTTGATCACACATTTTAGTGTTTTTTTTTAGAAGTCAATATAGCAAGCAATATATATGTATTTTTTTAATTTCTTATTACATGATTATTTGTTGTTGATATCAATATTTTATAATGGATTTAATTTGTTATGGCTTTTGTTTGGTGCTTTGTTCCATGTAATCTATATTCTTTAATTAAAAGCAAAATTTGCCGTCAAACATGAAATTGGATACGAGAGAATCCACTCATCCAAATTTCTATGTAAGTCTATCTTTACTTAACTCAGTTTTTTTTTTTTTTTTTTTTTAAGCTCAAAATTTTGGATATTTTTTCATTAATGAATTGAGGTTTTGGCTTAATTTTGTTTTCAACTGTTTCAATTATTGAATTCATTATTTTTTTCATGTGTAATATTAATATTTTTGTTTTTTTTTATGATAAAAAAATAATATATGTGTTCTTAAAGGCTAAAACACAATACTTACACAATAATATATGTGTTCTTATTTATAAGTAAGTTAGAATGTTACATTAAGTTAAAGTATTATGTTTTTATTTATTATTAATTTAGAATGTTACATATGGATACATATGCTCATTTAGGGTTGATATAACTTATAATCATTTGAATGAAATCAACACTAAAACAAATTATTTAAATATCAAAATAAGAAATAAAAATTAAATTTCTTTGAATTAATTCTTTTTTCATTTTATTTGTTATTAAATTTAATTATATTATCAAAATATTTTTTCATTTTTTATTATTACTTACTTCTTCTTCTTCTTTTTTTATTTTTTATTATTACTTACGTTCATGTCATTGTTGTCAATATATATATATATATATATTTTTTTTTTTTCATTCAATCTATATGACATTTTTATTTTGTGGATAAAACATATATCCTAAATTAATAATTCTTCTCTTATAATTCCTAGAGTGATTAGAAATCTAACTTCCTAACAATTGAATTTTTTTTTATATATATATTCTATTTTTCCGTTTATTCTTTTATATTCTTAGGCATAACAATTTCTTCTTCTTTTCTCTCCCCCATTATTATTAATAATTCTCATTCTTTTATAATTTCTATGTTGTTTAGATATCTAACTCTCCTTTTTTTTTTTTTTTTTTTTTTTTTTTTCCTTCTTCTTATTACTTAGGCAATTTGATGTCTGTGAAATCCATAGTAAAAGTTTTTATCAAACCTACCATCCAAAGTATTACAGGTATGTATTTATCTTCCTTGTTTTTTGTGTTTTTTTCCAGCAATGGTGGACAAGTATGTACCTCAGGCAAGCATACATGAATTTAAATTGCCTTTCAATATTTTGAATGCTTTATTATTTGCTAGATGTGATTAGGCACAAAAGTATATGCTTTATTATTTTTTTGGATCATTTAAATACACCACTATTAAGTTAATAGGATTTTTTATATAATTTAAAAAAAAATGAAATTTATTTTTTCAAATTGGATTTACTCATGTTACCTTTTTCTTTTCTTTTCTTTTTATATTTATATTTTGAATATTATCACTTAATACTTATTTACGTAAAGTATGCATAGTATTATGTATTGGTTTGCAACATTAATTAATATTTTTTGCTAATTATTAGTATAATTTTTTATTCCCAACAAATTTTCATTAATCATTTTTTTTTCTGGTTTTTAATTGCAAAATTTTGGAACTTTAATTCCTGAATTTTCATAATCTTTAAAAAGTCATCATTCTTCCAATATCAATTTTTTTGTGCGTTGATTATTTTTACTCTTGAGCCATCACTATAAAATAGGGGTTTTTTCCTTTGCAATTATCGAATTTATTTGACTAAACTTATTTGACTGAAATAGTAAAATCAAAGTTGAAATGATAGCTATTTTTAAAAAATGTTATTTTAAAGCGGTCATAGACTCATATGCAACTTTACAATCTATATGGTTCTAATTTTTTTTTTAATTCAATTTAATTTTCTTCTTGATTTTTTTTTCAAGTTTGTTATAAAGGATTTCAACCATATCCTAAGAAAGGTTTGTAATCATATGTAGATTCATTAAATGCAAAATTCATATGCAAATAGTTTGATACATGTAACTAAAAATAATATTATAACACAACTAATAAGAATTATTTATTTTGTTATAATAATGATTAAAATATAATAATTATTTTTACATATATTCTATAAATTTTATCATAAAACCATGCAATGCACGGGACTTTTAACTAGTATATATATATATGATCTAACTGGACCTAGACTCTTCAGTTTTTGCACCCAATAATTTACTTTCCACAAAAATTAAAAAATTAAATGGGACACCTGGTGCAAAATTGAACTTCAATTTAGAATCTAATTGATTTTTTTTTTTTTTTTGGGGGGTGCAAAATTGAACTTTAATTTAGAATCTAATTGAATTTAGACTCTTTGATTTTTGCATCCAATAATTCATTTGTCACACAAATTTAAAAATTAGATGAGACACATGACACAAAATTATACTCAAATTTAAAATTTAATTAGATTTTCTTTTTGCTTTGTATATATATATACTCTCCACAATGATGTCAACATGTAAATTTATGTGGGGTAGTAAAAACTAAATAGTCATCTTTTGAATATACTTTATTAAAATCCCTAAAAATAACTTGATACACAAATTTAAAAATTAATTCAAACACGTATTATATTTTACTTTAAAATTTAATTAGATTTTTTCTTAACTTTAGGCACTTTAGGCACGCACGCACATATATATATATATATATATATATATATTAGTGCACTCTCTACAGTGATGTCAACATGTACATTTATGTGGGGTAATGAAAACTAAAAAGTCATCTTTGGAATATGCTTTATTAAAATCCCTAAAATAAATATACATCGGACAATTCCATACCTCTTTGGAATAGGGATAATATTAGGTATATCCTCGTGGGACTAGATGCACGCCTCTTGGAATCTCCATAAGAAGGCCTCGAGATCATCCCTTTCTTTTAGGGACAGGATAAATCCGATTTAAATCAAGCATGGTTTCTCATCATCTCTCAAATTAATAATGACATTTTTTTTTTTTTTGTTTTACAGGTTCTATTTTTCTTCCGAATTATTTATGGCCTGTTTGGTGAGTGAGTTTAAATTCACATTTTTATATTTTAAACAACATTAAACATTTTTTCATCCACACTATTTCAAAAAACTCCAAACAACAATTCTCAAACTACTCTATCAAACACCCCTTATTAATTTCATTTTTAAGTTCAAGATAATAATCCATGAATTTTACTACAATGGTATTACATTAAACTTTTTTAGTTTCCAATAAAAATTTTTTAAAAACAGATTTGTTAACGTGTGTCCTTGCTTAAAGCAAACGTTAACCGGACCATAATCCATATACAGAAGTACATTGTCATTGAGCACATTACAGTAAGTCAAATCAAAGTCCATTTTATTGAATGATTGAAAAAGTACAACGACACTCATGTTCCTAATGATCCTAGCAAACCTAGTCCAAGTCTAGATGCTAGAATGCCCATCAATAGGCATTGTGCACGTCTCATCAATGAAATGAACCCTGATGTGCACGAACCAGTGGTCTTCTTCCACTAGGTCCTATATTTCTAAGCTTTGGTAAATTTCTCAACATTGTCTTTGGGCTCTTTCTCAAATTCAAAAGAGTAACAGGCGCGTTTGGTATGATACTGGTATTAAGTAATATTTTTTAATTTAAATAATATTTTACATATTTTTTAAAAATATAAATAATATTATTAGAACAACGTTATCAAACGAATTCATAATATGCAGAAGAGTCTCCCTTTATTCTAAATAAGTTCCCTTATTTATAGACAAAAACTTTGAGTTCAAAAACATTGTCTTTAGGCTCTTCCCCAATTCAAAAGAGTAATGGTATCATAGTTAGTAAAATATGGTGCGGTAAGTATACGGACGGATATAATTCGGCATTTTTAAGAAAAGTACGTTTCAAAAATTCAGCAAAAAAATACGGAAACGGAGAAATAACGGTACGTGTATAATACGTTTATTATTAAAAAAATCGCCATTTAAAATACGGAAACATTTGTCATAGAGCAATACTACATCCACAATATTTTCAAAATAATTTTACAACAAATCCTAGATGGCAAGCTATTAGTGATATTAATGATGACTCAAATTTGAACCATTAATAACTTATCACTTAAAATTTGTTATGAAATTACTATGGACGAAGCATTACTCTGTCAAATACTTTCTTTTTTAAATTTATTTATGAAAATATACTTCTTTTTAAATAAATACAATAATTTTTATATTGCATAAGATTCTCACCAATTTAATTTTAAATAATCTATTTAATATAAAAACTGTTTTTTTTAGAAATAAACACACACACAAGGGATTCAATAGACGTTAATAGCAACATTATTAAGTAATAATTAATATTCATTCAAAAGCTAATAATTGAATTATTAGCTATCATTTATTGCAATTTTTTAGGAATTGTTTAATTGCTTATTGCTATATTTTAGGAATTGTAACAAAGGGTACGTGTTTCACTCTTTTAAGGCTATTTCTTAGGAATTGTTTAATCATTTATTGTTGTAGTTGACTTCAACTTTATCTCTTTAGTATTTTATAGCCCGTATGTTTCCCCAGTTTACAACTTTTGTGCGTTACAAACGGGAATGAAACTCTCATTCCAAAATAACGTGTAATTTACCGTACAGTTGGAAACAAATCAGCAAATGGGAGTTTTATTAATTGTTACTTACGTACATGTATTTTACATGTAACATACGCATAATTACCAACTAGGAATGGTATGCAAAAGGGTCTCCTTTATTCTAAATGAGTTCGCTTATTTATAGACAAAAATTCTGAGTTCAAAAGGCTTAAATACGTGAATTTTAGATGATAAGAATTTCTCTTTAATCGCAAAAAAGGCCTAAAAAATTCTATGAGAAAAATCAGACAAAATATGTCAACCTAATGGTAGAGTGATGATCAAAACTCATAATGTCTAAATCAACACTCTACCATATGGTCAGAGTGTCAATTGATACTTTTGAGTATGGTTTTTATATAGCTTCTTTGTTTTTATCTGCTACTATATATAAAAAAAAGATAAATAATGGTTTACGATTTAGATTTTATGATTAAGATAGAATCTTTTCTTTATTGGATTAACCCTAATCATAATTGGTTTCATTAAATTATCTATATAAACTATTATCATTCTTGAAAAAATAAATAATTATTTTTAATAATCTAGAAATTCCAAATTATCTTCTTGAATAATCTTATATTTAATCTTGAAGTGTTGTTTAGCCAAAAGAACCATAAACGTTGAATTTTACTCGAAGGGGCACAAATCAATATTTAAAGGCGACATTTTGGTTTGATTCTACAGTATTGTGATATTTTTCTTACACTTCTCTTTATTTTATTTTATTTTTTTATTGATTATTTTGGGATACTATTGTTTGATCAATATTAATTTAACCAATGAACTAGATCACATGCTCCAATAAGCATAATTTTCAGACCTAAACCGTTCAATGAACCATAAAAGAAAGAGGTTTAAATTTTTTGTTGTAAATGTATATAATATTATGCGTATTTGTTTAATCTATAGTGTAAATCTTATACTAATAGGGCAATGTAAAGCAATAAATTAATGAACGAATTGGTGGGTTTGTACTTTGTAGAATTAAGAATTAGATTAATCACTAAATAAATTAACCAAGAAACACCTACCCAAAATAAAAAAATAAAAAAATTAACCAAGAAACAAGTCAACAACACGCAGGAGGTCCAAAACTCTTTTTCAATCTCAATCTCGTATGGCGTGCAAGTTTTTAAGTAAATAGAATCACGCAGGAGATCCAAAACTCTTTTTCAATCTCAACCTCGTGTGGCGTGCAGGTTTTTAAGTAAATATAATAAAGTAGGTTCCAGTTAACTTAACTGATAAAATCTCTGATGGTTATATAAGAGATTTGGGGTTCAATCAATGTTTACACTAAAAAATAATTAGTATCATAGTCTGATGATAAAGAGCTATTATCAAGAGCGGACGCCATAGATTAAAACTCTTTCAAAAACCATGGTAAATAAAATAACAAACAAAATTCCAAAAATTCACTGCGAAGAGTCTATTGTCTTTATTGGAAAATTATTGAAAATTTCAAGAGTAACATAAATGTGTATTTTATTTTTTCACATGAATTATAGGTCTTATCATGAATTTAATTAGTAAAATTCATAATTATTTGAGAAGAATAATTATACATTTATGAGTTTTATTAACGTGTGCTATTAAAGCATGCATTAGTGAATAATTTAAAAAAAATTAAGAAAAAATAATAAAAAAAATGTTAACTTTTTTTACCATTTTTTAAATTTTTTAAAAAATATTTTTAAAAATTGAAGATTAATATATACATTAACCGAATAGTACTTTACGAATATTGTATAGCCTCTGTCTGGTACCACGTGAAGAGCTTTCAATCTCACTTTAATCTCTTCTCTCGTCAGACATCCTCTTCTCTGGAAACACCATAGACAGGCCAGTACAAATCAAATTTTTCAGTTTTTGCCAGGGGCACGGTAGCCATCAACATTATTAGTTTTTGCCAGTCACATGGTAGCCATCAACAGCCAGCAAGGGGTCTACTCCGCAGCAAAACGACAGTACACTTCTATTTTTAATCCATGTTCACGTCATCATATTTCATGGTTTTTAATCCTTGTACACTGGGTTTTATTTTTTGTTCTTTTTTTGGTGTTGAACGCGTGCCCGGTTCCGGGTTTCAAAATCATGCTGGCAAGTTCTACTTCCGTGGAATAAGTGAAACTAATAATTTATGTTAATAATAAAAACAAGAACAACAATACAAATATAATAATATTAAATATAATAAGAAACATGGACTAAGTCTTCTTAAAAAAAATTAAAAAATAAAAAAGAATCATGGACTAAGTAATGGGCATTGAGCAGTCACGGTTATAAAAACTCCCCTTATGGGAACTTGAACTTATTGTAAGTGTTTCCTCAAGCCCCAAGAAAGAGAGGAACTATAGTTAAAATGGAGTTGGAGCTGTTGTGGTTGATACTTTCAGTTCTGTTGGGTGGCTATGTCTTTGTGTTTGGGTTTCTCAGGAGATTCAATGAGTGGTATTATGTTAGAAGGCTGGGGAAAACACGATATCCTCTCCCTCCTGGGGATATGGGATGGCCTTACCTTGGGGGTCTTCCAACTTTCCTCAAAGCTTTCAAATCTGATGACCCTGATTCCTACATATACAACCTTGTTTCCAAGTCTCTTTCTCTCTCTCTCTTCTCTCTCTCTCTCTCTCTCTCTCTCACTATTTCACGTGCATGTAAAGGTGCTATTGGACCTTCCTCAAAGCTTTCAAATCTGATGATCCTCATTCCTACATCCACACTCTTGTTTCCAAATCTCTCTCTCTCTCTCAAACACGCACCACACACAGTATTTTACATGCATGTAAACTGTAAAGGCATTCTTTGTTTATTGGCCTTTAAATTATGATTAGCATTTGGTAGCATGATTAGTGTAGCATAATATGAAGCACAAAAAGTAGGTTAGAGGATTTGTTCTGATTAGTGCAACATTACTTTCTTGTTGGATCACTGCTAGATCATTTTTATTGTACATCAATATCAACCTACAACCTCAATAATTATAAAAAATGTGAAATTTGTTACGATATTTATGATTTCATAAATAACAAAATACTTCTTAACTTTCAAGATGCCAAGCAAATGGAATTTTATTGTCAACCAAATATTTTTTAAGCACATACTTACACGTTTTTTTCTTCTTCTTATGGAATTACAGATATGGCCGGACAGGTATCTACAAAACCTACATGTTTGGGAAGCCAAGTGTGATTGTTTGTACCCCAGAAACATGCAGGAAAGTTTTGACAAATGATGACCAATTCAAACTAGGTTATCCTAAAGCAACAACAATCCTTACAGGTAAATCATTCCATGGCATTACAAATGCTGAGCACAAACGATTGCGCCGGCTAACCACAGCTCCCATCAATGGCCATGAGGCACTGTCTGGATATATAGATCTTATAGAGGGCATAGTGGTTAATTCTTTGGATGAGTGGGCTAGCATGAATCGGCCAGTCAAGCTCTTGGCAGAGTTGAGAGGGGTTGCCTTTAAAGTGATTACAAACATTTTCATCAGTACATATAGTGAATCAGTTATATCATCAGTAGAGAACTTGTACACAGACTTAAATGCAGGAATAAAGTCTCAGGCCATTAATCTTCCGGGATTTGTATTCCGCAGAGCACTCAAGGTAAAGTCTCATCAGCAAAGAAAACAATAAAAAAGAAAGACCTAATGTATGCCTTGCTACTTTCTTTTTTTAACTTACTTAGGGCTCTTTTTTGCCCATTATACTGTTTTCACAAATAATTTTGTTATATGGCCTCAAATGAAACTATTTTGTTATGTAACCTCATTTGGAACAAATAATAATAATAATAACAATTATAATAATAATAATATCTTACTATCTCTATTTTATGCAGTAGTCGTCTAGCAATAGATGGAAATTGTTGGTTTCCAACTTTGTTGTATTTGTAAAACAAATGAGACTTCAAGGTGGTTTTCTTTATTCAGGCACGAAAGAAGTTGGTGAAGATATTCCAATCTGTACTAGACAAAAAGAGGGTCACGATGAAAGACAACACCAATGAAACAGATGCGAAAAAAGATATGATGGATTTACTTATGGGAGTCAAAGACGAAGATGGTAAACAATTGGAGGATTTGGATATTATAGATTTATTAATCGTGTTCATGTTAGCTGGTCATGAAAGCTCAGCTCATGGTGCATTATGGTCAGTCATTTATCTATCAGAAAATCCAGAGGTCTTCAAAATAGCAAAGGTTGGTTTGTAGTATGTATTGAAATAGTATACTAGATTGTGTAACGTGATACCCAACAGAACTAGATGCCTAGATTGGAATAAATCTTATCTTACGAGAGAACATAGTTTAAAGGCACTGTTGAATTAGAATTACTTCTCACTTAACCTTTGCTTGTGGCCAATTAGATAACATAAAAAATAAAAATAAAAAAGATTATTTCACTAAACTTGGATTCCACTTCTCAGGAAGAGCAAGAGGAGATCATGAAGAGAAGACCATCTACACAAAAAGGGCTTAACCTTAAAGAGATTAGACAAATGGAATATCTTTCTAAGGTATGTACACATTGAAGAAGCATGCAATTTCTATCTAGGGAACAGAAATTATTCAAGATTGTTTTAAAAAGCATGTGAGGCATTACTGTTCTTATGAGAAAACTAGTACTAATGATGGGACAATCTAAGGAGTAGAAAATGATTAGACACATGTGAAACAAGTTTATGTCAAATTCCTTTAGGAAAAATGATGAACGAGCTAAACAAAAATTAACAAGCTGCAAATTTTTATGAACTAGGTAATTGATGAGATGCTGCGCAGAACTAGCATCTCATTTTCAGTTTTCAGAGAGGCGAAAGAGGATGTTAATATCAATGGTTAGTTCTTCAATCACCTATATATTTTCAAACTCTATCATCCCTCTTTTATATTATGTCTTCTTAAAGAAATTTATTTACTTGTAGGTTATCTAGTTCCAAAAGGATGGAAAGTTTTAGTCTGGAATAGGGGTGTTCATATGGATCCTGAAACCTATGCAAACCCAAAGGAATTTGATCCTTCAAGATGGGATGTAAGTTGAACAAAGTTTTAGTATCTTACAATTCTTTTCTTATTCCCTTCTGTTGGTATCTTACATTTCTTAAAAAAGTTAATTTGGTTGAGAAGTTTCTTTCGATAAGACTTTTAAAGAAGTCTTTGTCCAAAAAAAAAAGGTTTTTTAAAGAAGTTATATTATTCCTATTTAATAACGAGTCTAAAAAATTGATAATCATGTTTGCTCAACTTTTGTCTAGAATCATAAACCCAGAGCTGGAAGTTTCCTTCCATTTGGAGCAGGAAGTAGGATATGCCCTGGAAGTGAGCTGGCCAAGCTTGAGATCGCCATTTTCCTTCATCATTATATCCTTAACTACAAGTGAGATTGCATGCTTTCTTTTTGCAACCTTTAAACATCAACTAGTTCATGTCAAATAAAATTAACTTTTTTCTCTCTGTATATGTTTACAAGGTTTTTTTTTATTTTTTTTATTTTTTTTTATTTTTTATTTTATTGGTACAGTGTGGAGCGACTTAATCCAGGTTGCCCAGTGAAGTATTTACCAGTAGCAAGGCCTACTGACCTGTGCCTTGCAAAAATCATCAAAGTCACATAATTATTTACATTATTACCAATAAAGTGCATGTATAGGGTGAGATTTAAGTCCAGATGTATTGGATCCGTTAAAATGGTGACATGTGTTATAATCTCAACGAGTTCAGTGCAACTGAATACTGGTCATAAACTTCACAGGCATATATAAGTACTCTCTAGTTTAAGTTGGAAACCACCCTAAGCTACTTGGGACAAATTTAATATATATATTTCGTGTAACGCATAAAGCTTTGTATATGTATTTTTATGTTGAATATAATATTTGTAATGGTTGAATTTCTGAGAAAGTTTTTTCCAAAAATGATTAATTATTGTGTGTACTTGTTGCATGTGATCAATCATCTCTTTTCATATGGAGTTGAATTCATCTTCATTATAAAATTGTGTCTGAAAGGAAAAAGTACTCTTAAGAAACCGTAAATGGCGGACACTCTTGAATAGTTGTTCTCACGAAGATAAGACGTGTATATATATATATATATATATTTCTTTGGACCCCACTAAGAATTCTAATTTTGATAGACTTCTTGCCCGTGATCAATCATATCTTTTTACATGGAGTTGAATTCATCTTCATTATAAAATTGTGTCTGAAAATAAAAAGTACTCTTAAGTCTCTGATGGTTGATGAGAGATCTGGAGTTCAATCCCTGTCTACACCAAAAACTGATTGGTATCTTGATCTAATAATAAAGAGTTATCATTTGGAGCAAACGCCATAGGTTGAAACTCTCTCCAAAAAAAACTAGTTGTTGTCTTACCAATATTTATATTAAATTATATTTAGAATACTATTTTAGATTATTGTATAATGTATATAATATGGAAGTTGTACATATAAAAAAAAAAATTATTTTATTTTTTTACTTACCCCCAATGACAAATTCCTAACTCCACCACTGCTAACACCCCTAAAAAAAATTCTAGAGCCGCCATTGAGTGTACCCTTAAACTTGGCAGGTTAAGCTTGCCCGATGAAGATCAAAACGGTGTTATGCTCAAATGTCTGTGTATCATATTCAGATATGCAGGATCAAGATGGATGGAAATTTTGAAAGAAGGAAAATAAAATAAAATAAATCAACAAAGACTTAGCCGACCACAGAGAGAGAAAGAGACGTCGGGCAAATCCCTGCGATTTCTCTCTCAAAACACAATATTAATGTTAGATTTTATGAGAGTGGAGAGAGAAAGAGAGTATAGAGAGAAGAGAGATAAAACAAGATTTAATATATAAAAAATAAAAAATAAAAAAGTATAGAGAGAAGAGAGATAACACAAGATTTAATATATAAAAAATAAAAAAGTATAGAGAGAAGAGAGATAACACAAGATTTAATAATTAATAGGGTTTACATAGGGAGAGAGAGCAAGGGTTAGGCATACATGGGCTTACAATAGAATTGGGCCTCCTGAACCTACACACATAAACCTAACACCTCTAACACATAAAAATCAAAATTTTTATTAAGAGATGGGGTGACCTGCCAGGCTGCCATGCAAAGGTCTAAACAATATAAAATCTATCGATCAATCAGGGACTTAGGTCCCCTGAAATTAGGCCTTCCCCGATTACTTACACATAGTATAGGGACTTTCCACTTTGAGATTTATAGCTATTAATACATCACAAAGCCTTGTTTAATCATGCCCAATCGCAAAAAGAGAGACTGCGCTAAACTCAAATGATGGAACTTATATTCATGGTATCTTGAAATACAACTTATGTCCTTTAAATGGATGGCTTGTTTCCCTAGTGGAAATTGTTGAATTGGGCCCGTGTGTGGCTTGAATTGCCACAAGCCCAAGTCAAGTCTAAATTCTCCTTAGTTGACCAAATCCTATTTGTAATAGGAAACCTTTTGTTTCTGCCGACTTTAACATATACATATATATATTGTATTAAGTGCAGCCATGTACCGTGAGATTAAAAGAAAATTTTCAATTAACCTAGTGAGCAAGCCGCATGAGAGAAAATAGAGAAAAGAGAGGCAGCCAGCTTCTATTCTTATTTTTTCTGTGAGAGAGTGCTAGGGTGTAATTGGGATTTGGGTTTCTTGAGAGTGTTCTTGTGCACTATTGTATTTTCCCTGATAATAGTGAAATCCCTGCAACTCCGTGGACGTAGACAAATTGCCGAACCACGTAAATATTGTCTTGTGCGTGTGATTATTTTCTTTGACGTGTGTTTTCTCTATTTATTTTGTTTCTCACAGGTTGGGAATTTTGGTTAAATTCCCTACAACTGGTATCAGAGCCTAAGGTTAGGTTTGAGTGGGAGCAATGGCAGAGGAAGCAGGAAAGGCGTCTGGAATAGAAAAGTTTGATGGCACAGACTTCGCGTATTGGAGGATGCAGATTGAAGATTATCTCTATGGGAGGAAATTGCATCTGCCTCTTTTGGGGACAAAACTTGAGGCTATGAAGGCTGAGGAATGGGCTCTTCTTGACAGACAGGTACTAGGAGTTATCAGGTTAACTCTGTCTAGGTCTGTTGCACACAATGTTGTAAAAGAGAAGACTACAGCAAATCTGATGAAGGCTTTGTCTGATATGTATGAAAAGCCGTCAGCAAACAATAAGGTGCACTTGATGAAGAAACTGTTCAATCTGAAGATGGCAGAGAATGCATCAGTAGCACAACATCTGAATGAATTTAACACTATCACAAATCAATTGTCGTCTGTAGAAATTGACTTTGATGATGAGATCCGTGCACTGATCGTTTTGGCTTCTTTGCCAAACAGTTGGGAGGCAATGAGGATGGTAGTAAGCAATTCTACAGGAAAGGAAAAACTCAAGTACAATGATATACGAGATTTAATTCTGACTGAGGAGATTCGCAGAAGAGATGCAGGTGAATCCTCAGGATCTGGTTCTGCCCTAAACCTTGAGACAAGAGGCAGAGGTAATAACAGAAATTCAAATCGGGGCAGATCAAAATCTAGAAATTCTAATCGGAACAGAAGTAAATCTAGATCAGGCCAACAAGTACAATGCTGGAATTGTGGGAAAACAGGTCACTTTAGGAATCAATGCAAAAGTCCTAAGAAGAAGAATGAAGATGATTCTGCTAATGCTGTAACAGAAGAGGTACAGGATGCATTACTTCTTGCAGTAGACAGTCCACTTGATGATTGGGTTTTGGATTCAGGAGCTTCGTTTCATACCACTCCACACCGAGAAATCATACAGAATTATGTTGCAGGTGATTTTGGTAAGGTGTATTTGGCTTATGGTTTAGCCTTGGATGTTGTGGGTATGGGAGATGTTCGAATATTGTTACCCAATGAGTCTGTTTGGTTACTGGAGAAGATTCGACATATTCCTGACCTGAGGAGGAATCTGATTTCTGTTGGACAACTTGATGATGAAGGACATGCAATACTATTTGTTGGTGGTACTTGGAAGGTTACAAAGGGAGCTAGGGTATTGGCTTGTGGAAAGAAGACTGGTACTCTGTACATGACCTCAAGTCCAAGAGACACAATTGCAGTTGCTGATGCAAGTATTAATACAAGCCTATGGCACCGCAGACTTGGTCATATGAGTGAGAAAGGGATGAAGATGCTGCTGTCAAAAGGAAAACTACCAGAATTGAAGTCCATTGATTTTGACATGTGTGAAAGTTGCATCTTAGGAAAGCAGAAAAAGGTGAGCTTCTTGAAAACTGGCAGGACACCGAAAGCTGGAAAATTGGAGTTAGTACACACTGATTTGTGGGGGCCTTCTCCAGTTGCATCCCTTGGAGGTTCAAGGTACTACATCACTTTTATTGATGACTCAAGAAGAAAGATATGGGTTTATTTTCTGAAAAATAAATCTAATGTATTTGAAACCTTTAAGAAGTGGAAGGCCATGGTTGAGATAGAAACAGGTTTGAAAGTAAAATGTTTAAAGTCAGATAATGGAGGAGAGTACATAGATGGAGGGTTCAGTGAGTATTGTGCTGCACAGGGAATTAGGATGGAGAAGACCATTCCTGGGACACCACAGCAGAATGGTGTGGCTGAGCGCATGAACAAAACTCTCAATGAGCGTGCTAGGAGTATGAGGTTGCATGCTGGACTACCAAAATCTTTTTGGGCTGATGCTGTTAGCACTGCAGCTTACCTGATAAACCGAGGACCTTCAGTTCCCATGGAGTTCAGACTTCCTGAGGAGGTTTGGAGCGGTAAAAAGGTAAAGTTTTCACACTTAAAAGTTTTTGGTTGTGTTTCCTATGTTCATATTGATTCTGATGCTCGTAGTAAACTTGATGCAAAGTCTAAAATATGTTTTTTCATTGGCTATGGTGATGAGAAATTTGGCTATAGGTTTTGGGATGAACAAAACAGGAAAATCATCAGAAGTAGAAATGTGATATTTAATGAACAGGTTATGTACAAGGACAGGTCAACTATAGTGTCAGATGTTACAGAGATAGATCAAAAGAAATCTGAGTTTGTCAACTTAGATGAATTGACTGAAGGTACTGTCCAGAAAAAGGGTGAAGAAGATAAAGAGAATGTAAATTCACAGGTAGATCTGAGTACACCTGTAGCTGAAGTCCGCAGATCTTCCAGGAATATTAGACCTCCACAGCGTTATTTACCCACTCTAAATTATCTCCTGTTGACTGATGGTGGTGAGCCAGAGTGTTATGATGAAGCCTTGCAAGATAAAAATTCAAGCAAGTGGGAGTTAGCCATGAAGGATGAGATGGATTCCTTGTTGGGTAATCAGACATGGGAACTGACTGAATTGCCAGTAGGAAAGAAGGCTTTGCACAACAAGTGAGTATACAGAATAAAGAATGAGCATGATGGTAGCAAACGTTACAAGGCCAGATTAGTTGTTAAAGGGTTCCAGCAGAAGGAAGGCATTGACTACACAGAGATATTTTCTCCAGTTGTGAAGATGTCAACAATCAGACTAGTACTGGGAATGGTGGCTGCAGAAAACTTACAACTTGAGCAGTTAGATGTGAAGACAGCATTCCTTCATGGTGACTTGGAGGAAGACCTTTACATGATTCAGCCAGAAGGGTTCATTGCTCAAGGACAAGAGAATTTAGTTTGCAAACTAAGAAAGAGCTTGTATGGCCTAAAACAAGCTCCTAGACAGTGGTACAAGAAATTTGACAGTTTTATGCACAGAATTGGGTTCAAGAGATGTGAAACTGATCACTGTTGCTATGTTGAGTTTTTTCATATTATTGTTGTATGTGGATGATATGCTTATTGCAGGGTCTAACATTGAGGAGATTAATAATCTGAAGAAGCAATTGTCCAAACAGTTTGCAATGAAGGATTTGGGAGCTGCAAAGCAAATCCTTGGTATGAGAATCATTAGAGACAAGGCTAATGGTACATTGAAGCTTTCACAGTCAAAGTATGTGAAGAAAGTTCTCAGCAGGTTCAACATGAATGAAGCAAAACCAGTGAGCACACCCTTGGGTAGTCATTTCAAACTAAGCAAAGAACAGTCACTAAAGACAGAAGAAGAAAGGGATCACATGAGCAAGGTGCCCTATGCCTCAGCTATTGACAGCTTGATGTATGCTATGGTGTGTACAAGGCCAGACATTGCACATGCAGTGGGAGTTGTGAGCAGATTCATGAGTAGGCCTGGAAAGCAGCATTAGGAGGCAGTCAAGTGGATTCTGAGATATCTGAAGGGTTCATCAGATACATGTCTTTGCTTCACAGGTGCAAGTTTGAAACTGCAGGGTTATGTAGATGCTGATTTTGCTGGTGATATTGATAGTAGAAAGAGTACTACTGGGTTTGTTTTTACTCTGGGTGGTACAGCTATATCATGGGCTTCAAATCTACAGAAGATTGTTACTTTGTCTAGTACAGAAGCTGAGTATGTTGCAGCAACTGAAGCTGGAAAGGAGATGATTTGGCTACATAGTTTCTTAGAAGAATTGGGTAAGAAGCAGGAGATGGGCATTCTACACAGTGACAGTCAGAGTGCAATCTTTCTTGCCAAGAATTCGGCTTTTCATTCAAAGTCGAAGCACATACAGACAAAATACCACTTTATCCGTTACCTTGTTAAAGATAAGCTGGTAATGCTTGAGAAGATTTGTGGATCTAAGAACCCGGCAGACATGTTGACTAAGGGTGTCATTATTGAGAAGTTGAAGCTGTGTGCAGCTTCAATTGGTCTTCTAACTTGAGGACAGGAGGATGAGTTGCAGGGATGAGGGATTGTGTTATGGAGGATTGTGGTTGATGTTTGCAGCTTGTGAGCCCTTAAGGGCTAAGGTGGAGCTGATGGAGGAGTTTGCTAGTATAGCTTGATCAATTCAAGCCAAGGTGGAGATTTGTTGAATTGGGCCCGTGTGTGGCTTGAATTGCCACAAGTCCAAGTCAAGTCTAAATTCTCCTTAGTATCCCAATCCTATTTGTAATAGGAAACCTTTTGTTTCTGCCGACTTTAACATATACATATATATATTGTATTAAGTGCAGTCATGTACCGTGAGATTAAAAGAAAAATTTCAATTAACCTAGTGAGCAAGCCGCATGAGAGAAAATAGAGAAAAGAGAGGCAGCCAGCTTCTATTCTTATTTTTTCTGTGAGAGAGTGCTAGGGTGTAATTGGGATTTGGGTTTCTTGAGAGTGTTCTTGTGCACTATTGTATTTTCCCTGATAATAGTGAAATCCCTGCAACTCCGTGGACGTAGACAAATTGCCGAACCAAGTAAATATTGTCTTGTGCGTGTGATTATTTTCTTTGACATGTGTTTTCTCTATTTATTTTGTTTCTCACAGGTTGGGAATTTTGGTTAAATTCCCTACAGAAATAACCCTTCCTTCAAATTCAATTGAATGAATAAAACCAATTTTGTAACAATTTTATGGTGTTTCTATTAATTTAGATGTTATATCATGAATTTTTTGGAAGGCCTTTGTAGGTAAATATATTTTGTGGTGGTTAAAAACCATTTGTATCTATAACGACGCTTTTTTTTTTTTTCTTTTTCTGCGGCATTTTAATACACCACAAAAAGGTTGATTTTTTTGTAATAGGATAAATTGATTGGCAATATGCCAATGTATTCCAACAACTATTGTTATTTTGGCGAATTAAAATAATTAATTTTATGCCTTATAATGTGAGAGCATATTTAGAAATATCAATTTTTTTTTATTGACTAGTTTGTAGGTAAATAAATTGGTAATATTATAAGTTTATAATATGTAGCTCTTCTACCAAATGGAAGTATGGAACAATACTGGAATTTGAAGAAAATAAGGAACAAGTAAAATACAAATACTCCCCCTCTAGCTATCTTCCCATGTACTAGAATCCAAAAGCATTGCTTTCTGCATCTATGAAAGAAGAAAGGCCTGCATAATTCATACTCATTCTAGCTGTAAGAACAACAGCAACAAAAGCAAGAAACATGACTCAGATGAAGACTTTAGATTTAAAAATGAGTCGAACCTGCTGAAGTCAGATGCACTATACGAGAAATATTATTTTTCTCTCACCAAAAAAAAACAGTTGACCCTTTTATTAAAAATATTGTTTTTGATTTTTTTTTTTTTTTTTTAAAGATAAGTGGGATGAATTTAGGATAGGGGGTCTAAAATTTAATTGGGAATTTAATGAATTTGGGATTAATATCTTTTGATGAATTCAAATTATTATAATTTAAAAACAAAAAAAAAAAAGGTTTCTCACTATTTTCTTAATAAAACAAATATAAAATTAATTTTACAATACAAATATATATATATACCTTTTTCTTTTTTCTTTTTTCCTTAACCCAGATCTCTCTTTCTCTCTTTCTCCCTCTTTAGTCTCAGTTTTCAATGGGTTAGGCAATGGGCGGGTGGGGTTTCTATTCTTGTTCTTCAGATGGAGAGGGACGAGTCGTTAGTTATTTTAATTTTTGGTTTTTTTAATTAATGTTTTTAATATTAAGAAATAAATAATAAATTAAATATTAAATATTAAATTAAGGGCAAATTAACAACAAGAATGGATGGAATGCTAATAGATGACTAAATTGAGGAGAATTGAAATGAAAATTTGTGAAATTTAAATAGTAGGTTTTGCATTTTGGCCTAAAAAAATAGAGAATATTTCTCACTATTTTCTTAATAAAACAAATATATAACGTTACTACAATATAAGAGGGATGAGATAGGAGTATTCAGACCCCAATTCTCCCTATGAAATGAATAATATAATGTGGATTAATTATTGAGAAGGCTCTTGGAAATGTCTTACTTTTTTTTTTTTTTTTTGATCGGATGTCTTACCAATCTTTGATGAGTTTTTTTTTTTTTTTTAATTATTAAAGATTAAAATTCTACTCTAGCCTGATCTAAGTGTATATGTGTATGAAGTTCCCTCTTGAAAATTTGAACCCCAACCCTTACCCCTCATACCTCACAAACACAAACATTTATACTTATGAAGTGATCATCTCACTAGGGGTGTGTGGTGGTATCTTTGATGAAGTGCTAACCTAGCATAGTTTTCTCATATTTTCATTAATATGAAAAATAGTAAAAGTAACATCCGTAGTTATTTTAGGTGATAAATTGATTGGTAATATGCTGATGTAATGGATAATTCGGCAGTGTCTAGCTTGTACCGGCTTGTTCCGAAGTCTTTAGTTTTTAATGCAATCTAATATATATATATATATATATGTTCCCATGCATATTCCAACAACTATATATTGTTCTGTTGGTGGCGATACAAAATACTTAATGTTATGCCCTATAACTTGGGAGAAAAATCAAACTTAGAAATATGGTTTTGTTTTTGTTGACTAGTTTTTGTACGTAATATTATAACATGTAGTTCTTGTACCTTATGCCCGTCTGAAACTGAAACAAGAGTCAAGACTAGGGCATTTGAAGAAAATGAGAAACAAGCAAAATATTCCCACTCTAACTATCTTCCCATATACTAAAATCCAGAAGCATTGCTTCTGATGGGAATGACGATGCTGCATCCCTAGACAAAGATAACGCTAGTGACGGAGGAAGTCATCAGGAACAACGAAGAAAGCTATCATCACTGACGAAGAAAGGGAGTCACTCAATGCAGTCAATCAATGACCTGAGCGGTTACGAAATCAACCCAGCAAACCGTTGGGAACCTCTTAAAAGTCTCATTATTGGACCAGGGGCGTTACTTGAGAAAGCATTAACCACCCCAACGGCTAGCCCCCAAGGTTGCAGGTATAAAGCTCCCACACAGTCAGTAGAAAGGTACGAGATATACAAACACAGACCCACATCTTGATTTTCTACTATTTTTATCATTCTAACTTTGGCATCGGAGACGTTGTGGCAGGCACCACACCGGTGACCATCGTTGAGCATATTCTCTCGCACCACGAAGGATTCCATCCGCTCACTGTTACTGACGATCCTGTGCATCATCAGTTTGGCGCCGTCTGTGGGGACGATATTTTCAGATTCGCATCTGAGAACGTAGCTCCCATTAACCCTCTACATTCAGATGGAATCCAACCCAGACTCTGCAGCCTTGGCCCAGCAAGTCCAGGCCCTTGCAGCCACCATTGAAGAACTCACCAAACAAAACCAGGAAATGAAGTTACGGCTCCAGCAGGTTCAACAAGCTCAACAGGAAGAGAACCGGTCCAAGGGTAACATGGAGGAAGAAGGAGATAGCCAACGGAGGGAAACCCCCCGAAGACCATCTACTCCGGACGAACAGAACTCAGATCTCCTTTGAGAAATGAGGAAAGAGATGGACGAATTAAGGAGTGCTATCAAAGAGAAGACGGACCGAAGCGTAGACAAAATGATAAGGGCTACGGATTCACCATTCACTGCGGCGGTACTTGAATGCCCTGTACCGTCGAAGTTTCGCTTGCCTCAATTGGAGCCATTCGACGGACTCAAGGACCCACATGATCATCTTAATACCTTTAAGACGACTCTGGGTCTTCAGCAACCACCTGACGAGATATTGTGTCGTTCCTTTCCGACGACTCTCAAAGGAGCTGCAAGAGAATGGTTTACTAAGTTGCCAAACTCGTCCATAGACAATTTCGATCAGTTGAGTAGTGCCTTCTTGCGCCACTTCATAGGGGGACAACGCCTAAGGAGGCCAGTAGATTACTTACTCACCATAAGACAGGGAGAGAAGGAGACGCTGAGGTCATATGTCAAGCGATTCACCCGGGAAACTCTGGAAGTGGACGAAGCTGATGACAAGGTGCAGCTGACGACCTTCAAAGCAGGGTTGAGATCCAGAGACCTCGTGGCCTCTCTTGCAAAAAACCCTCCGAAGACGATGGCGGAGATGCTCCTGAAAGCACAAAAGTACATGAACGCGGAGGATGCTCTAGCTGCCATAAAAGATACTGAGAGGCCGGGAGACAAGTCCAAGAGGGAAGACGACCGTAGAGGGAAAAAGAGAGATAGACCAGAACGTCGAAACAATGACGGGAATAGAAGGAAGGACAACAAAAATCCTCGAACGGTAAAATTTACTCCTTTGGCTATGCCTGTTGACAAGATTTTCACGCAGATCAAGGATGAGCATTATTTCAAATGGCCCAGGCCATTACACTCATCCCCCAACGTACGTGACAAGAACAAGTATTGCCGGTTCCATAGAGACCACGGCCACAACACAAAAGATTGCAGAGACCTGAAGGAGCAAATAGAGGAATTAATACGGAAAGGAAAGTTACAGAAGTACGTAAAGAAAGGAGAATATAGCAAGTTCAGAGACGACAATAGGAACCAACATGAATCCTTTACTCGGGATGACGACCATCCATCCCAGCATCCACGCAAGGTGATCGGGGAGATAAACACGATCACAGGAGGACCCTTCTCAGGAGGATCATTTAGATCACTCAAAAAAGCATGCCATAGACAGGTGAACAGCGTCCACACCATGCCTCCATCCAAGCACCGACGAACATACCAAGACATGTCCTTCAGTGAGGGAGACGCCAGGGGAGTAAAGCAGCCCCACAACGATCCCCTGGTCATAATGCTGAATATAGAAGGGTTCAATACCAGAAGAATCCTTGTTGATAACGGGAGCTCAACGGATATTATCTACCTCCCAGCCTTCCAGCAGCTGAGATTAGATCCGAAAAGGTTTCGCCCTTTCGACTCCCCACTCGTCAGCTTCAGTGGAGACAGGGTCTACCCCAGGGATATAGTGACTCTGACGGTGACAGCAGGGACCTATCCATTGCAGTTGGCCAAGTAGATAGACTTCCTGGTGGTAGATTGCCCCTCATCCTACAATGTCATTATTGGGAGACCCACCCTCAACAAGTGGAAAGCGGCGACGTCAACCTACTGTTTGAAGGTGAAATTCCCAACAGACAATGGCGTGGGCGAAGTGAAGGGTGATCAAGTCCTGGCAAGGGAATGTTATCAGGCTGTACTGGCAGGAAAGGAGAACCACACGTGGTTGGTAGAAGAGAAAGACGAGGACGGGATGGAGACCTTGGAAACAGTGGAATTGGTAGAAGGGAATGCAGACAAGACGACCAAGATAGGGACGACGTTAAGCCCCGAGATGAGAACGAGACTCATAAAGTTCCTCAAAGGGAATCTAGATGTCTTTGCCTGGAGTCACGAGGACATGCCAGGCATATCTCCAGAAGTCATCCAGCATAGGCTGAATGTGGATCCCAGCAGGAAGCCCGTTCAACAACGACGAAGAACATTCGCCCCAGATCGAGATCAGGCAGTGACGGAGGAAGTAACCAAACTATTGACGGCAGGGTTCATCCGGGAGGTATATTATCCAGAATGGCTCGCTAATGTCGTCCTGGTAAAAAAATCGAACGGAAAGTGGAGAATGTGTGTAGACTTCACCGACCTGAACAAAACATGCCCAAAGGACAGCTTTCCTCTACCAAGGATAGACCAGCTCGTGGACTCCACCGCCGGACATAAGTTACTGACATTCATGGACGCCTTCTCAGGGTACAACCAGATACAGATGGCTGAAGAAGACCAGGAGAAGACCGCCTTCATCACAAGCCAAGGACTCTACTGTTATAAGGTAATGCCCTTTGGGCTGAAAAATGCTGGAGCTACATATCAGAGAATGGTAAACAGAATGTTCAGCCAACAGATTGGCAGAAACATGGAGGTGTATGTAGACGACATGCTCGTCAAGAGCAAGGAAGAGCTCACACATCTGGACGACTTGGAGGAAACTTTTGCAACCCTCAAGAAACACCAGATGAAATTGAATCCAAGCAAATGTGTTTTTGGGGTAGCCTCGGGGAAGTTCTTGGGATTCATGGTGTCCCAAAGAGGGATAGAAGCAAATCCAGAAAAAGTACGAGCAATCATTGACATGGCCTCCCCCAAAACCGTCAAGGATGTTCAAAAACTCACAGGCAGAATAGCAGCTCTAAACAGGTTCGTCTCTAGGGCCACAGACAAATGCCTGCCCTTCTTTAAGACATTGAAGCAGGCCTTTGCTTGGACCGACGAGTGCGAAGCAGCATACCAAGAGCTAAAGCAATACCTGAGCAGTCCGCCTCTCCTAAGCCCGTCCAAAGAAGGAGAAAACTTATACCTGTACCTGGCGGTTTCAGCCTCGGCAGTAAGTGCAGCTTTGATTAGAGAAGAGGACAAGAAGCAACTCCCGATTTACTACGTCAGCCAAGCTTTCCAAGGGGCTGAATCCAGATACCCAAGGATCGAAAAGATTGCGTTTGCACTAATAGTGGCCTCGCGCAAGCTCAGGCAATATTTCCAGTCAAATCCTATTCTCGTAATGACGGACCAGCCAATCAAGAAGTCAATGAGCAAGCCAGAAGCAGCAGGGAGAATGGTCCAGTGGGCGATTGAACTTAGTCAATTTGACATTGAATACCATCCAAGAACAGCAATCAAGGCACAAGCTCTGGCGGACTTCATCGCAGAATTCACGTTCCCTGACGAAGACAGTATTACCGACGAAGCAGATAAACTAATAATACAGACTGATGGTTTGTCAGCCCAAAAGAAGGGGGGAGTAGGGACCATCATAACCACCCCCGATGGAGAAGTACTGAAATATGGGGTCCAGCTAAAGTTCCCAGCCACCAACAATGAAGCTGAATACGAAGGAATACTGACGGGACTAAGGCTTGGGAAAGCTCTTGGTGCCAAAAATTTGTTGATCCAAAGTGATTCGAAGCTAGTGATTGGACAGATCAAGGGAGAATACGAGGCAAAAGAAGAAAGGATGCAGAAGTACCTCAAGTTGGCAAGGCAGTTAGCCCAGGAATTCGATGCAGTGGAGTTCATACAAATTCCGAGAAGTCAAAACATGGGGGCTGACGAAGTGTCAAAGCTAGCGTCGTCAAAAGAAGAAGGGACTAGCACAGACCTGGCGATGGAAGTCCAAAAACACCCTAGTATCGAGGAATTTGCGACCTTCACCATCCAGGGCGCTGACACCTGGATGACGCCCATAGTGTCCTTCCTCCAGGACGGGCACCTACCTCAAAACTCTGAAGAAGCCAGAAAGATCAAGAAGAGGGCAGCCAGATTCACGATCCTGAATGACGTCCTGTACAAGAGAGGCTTCTCAATGCCCTACTTAAAGTGCGTCGACGAGGAAGAGGCCAGATACATCTTGGAGGAAGTACACAGAGGAGTTTGTGGCGACCATGCCGGCTCCAAGTCCCTAGTAAACAAAGTAGTAAGGACAGGATATTTTTGGCCAACCATGCAGGCGGACGCTGCTGAGATCGTCAGGAGGTGTGACAAATGCCAACGATACGGGAATGTGCAGCGGCTTCCAGCGGAGAAAATGATGACCATATCTTCCCCATGGCCATTTGCACAATGGGGAATCGACATCGTCGGTCCACTGCCCCAAGGTAAAGGTCAGGTAAAATTCCTTCTTGTTGCTATTGACTATTTTACAAAATGGGTTGAAGCAGAAGCCCTAGCAACGATCACTGAGGCTTGGATCCAGAACTTTGTGTGGAAAAACATAATCTGCAGGTTCAGGATTCCCTCGATGATCATATCAGACAATGGAAGGCAGTTCGACAGTCAAGGCTTCAGGGAATTCTGCTCAAACCTTGGGATCAAGAATCAGTTCTCATCCCCAGGGCATCCTCAAGCAAATGGGCAGACGGAAGTGACGAACAAGACGCTGCTCAAAATCATCAAAACCAAGCTGGACGAAGCAAAAGGTCCCTGGCCAGAAGAACTGCCCAGTATCCTGTGGGCTTACAGAACCACAGCCAGAACCCCGACAGGAGAGACACCTTTCAAGCTTACTTATGGCACAGAAACAGTGATCCCAGTGGAGGTCGGAGTAACTAGCATCAGACGAGGAACTTTCACAGAAGGACTCAATGATGACGAATTACGACTCAACCTGGACTGCCTGGACGAAGTAAGAGACAACGCGTCCAGTAGGATGACAAAGTATCAAAGAAAGATGGCCGAGTATTACAACAAAAGGGTCAAACTCAGGCGGCTGGACATAGGTGACCTCGTCCTCCGCAAGATCACTGCAGCAACCAAAAACCCTACTCAAGGAAAACTGGGCCCTACATGGGAGGGGCCTTACCGCGTCATTCACTACTCAAGACAAGGAAGCTACCATCTGGAAACCCTGGACGGACAAAAGCTCCCTCGGCCGTGGAATATTGAGCACTTAAAAAAGTACCATGAGTAAATGTAATAAACAAATGCATTCGTCCTTGAGATTAATAAAAGGATTATTCTTCTGATGTCTTTGTGCAGGCAGTACAAGTCAACCATAAGGCCCATAAAAAATTAAAGTAACAAGATTCCGCCTTGACGGATGTAAGTTACTGACGATCACATTAAAAAAAAGGAGACTAAGTAACAAGATTCCGCCTTGACGGATGTAAGTTACCAAAGATAACCCCATGGGTATAAAAAGTTAAAGTAACAAGATTCCGCCTTGACGGATGTAAGTTACTGACGACCCACATAATGGGTAGAAACCACTAAGTAACAAGATTCCGCCTTGATGGATGTAAGTTACTGACGACCCACATAATGGTAAAAACAACTAAGTAACAAGATTCCGCCTTGACGGATGTAAGTTACTGACGAAGACACCAGCGCTATGAAGGCTAAATGGCTATGTACAAATGGCAAAAGTCCTCTAGACGAATTCACATAAAGAGGAAGGGAAAAGCCATACATCAAATCCAAACAACACTCAAAATACGTTCAAGATCGTCAGAACAGATAACAGATTGTTGACGAATAAATATAGCGCAAGATACTAAGATATGAACGAGTGTAAATCAACCAAAACAGCTGCTAAAAAAAAAAAAAAAAAGGGTAAGCGTGCTTCATTTTAACCCATAACCACTGGGTGATTAACATCGTTCTCAAAAAAATGATTGTTCTGAAAAAAAAAAAAAAAAAAAAAAAAAAAAAAAAAAAAAAAAAAAAAAAAAAAAAAAAAAAAAGGCCCCAAAACAAGAAGGGCATCCACCAAATACAACAAAAATTTTCCAAGTAACAGGGTCAGGTATCAGCAGAAGCGTCCACAGCGGCAGGTGCGTCGGTGGCAGGCTCTGGAGCATCACCATCTGGGGCAGAGGACTGAGCAGCCTTGTCCAAAGCCATCTCCTTATCTACCTCCTCCAAATCTAAACTCTCCATGTTGACCCCAGAAGGATGCTTGATGAGATACCTCCTGAGCAGCTCGAAACCTTTAAAATACCAACTGAAGAGTACAGTATTGTACTCGTCAGTGGTCTGGAAAGCCTCCACCGACCTGGCAGCAATAGTTGCAAGCTTCTCCTTGGCTGAAAGAAGCTGCTCATCCTTCTCTTGGGTCAACTGGCGTTCAACCCTGAGGTCGTCATCTAACACTTTAACCTTCTGCTTCAAAGTGGTCGCCTCGTCCATGGAGGTAATCAGGTTCTTCTTCAGATCGGAGTTCTCTTTCTCCAGGGCCTCCATCCGAGTCGTCAGAGATGCCACCTTGGCCTCTTGAGTGATATACTCAGTGGTAATGTGGAGGCTCTCTCCCAACACCTGGAAAGAGGTTATAAGTCGTCAGTAAAAAAATAATATATATATATATATATATATATATGTATAAACACATATGAAAACGTGGAAGAACTCCGTACCTGGACGAGCTTATGAACATGACGGGAGGCAACGTCGTTCAAAGACATGTCTGAGAGAGCCCTTAGGTCCGCTGGGGTGACAACCTCATGAGCCCTGTCCAAGGCCAACCTCTCATCGTCCCATATTGTTGACGAGCAAACATCAGCCTTCTTCTTCTCCTTCCCTTTACCAGCCACGCGCTGCCTTTTTGAGCCGGGAGTAACGATCTCCTCTATTGACGTAGTTGAAGAGGCAGTTCTCGTCGTCTCAAGAGCTATGGGAGGAATGGTACTAAGGGGAGTGGGAGCAGGGCCCTTCCCGGTCTCGCGCACGACCTTCTTCCCTAGATTGGACAGAGGCTCGTCCTTCTTCGACCTCATCTTCACGTACATATCCTTGTTAAACTTTGTCGTCATCTCTGCAAGAAGAAAACACTTATCAAAAATGTCTAAGTACACAAGAAGAATCAGCAGTGACGAGGATAATACTTACTCTTTTTTCCTTCAATACCAAGTTGACGAAGAACGTAAGGCGACGGGTCGGGACCGAGGTTGTAAAATGCAAGAGACCGGGGGTCAACCAATTCGTCCCAGCTTTCAATCGTCTCTGCGTACCCGATCGCAGTCTCGATGCGCTCCTTGTAACGGCTCTTAAGCCCAGGTCGTCTCTTAACTAGGCCAAACGAAGAAACAAAGGAGTTAGCAAAACCAGAAGCTCAAAAGTAGCAAAATTAAACGACGGGGAGAAATACTGACGCACCTAAGGCCGGGGTTCCCCACCGACGGAGCAACCTCGGGATATCACCCCAGTCACTGCTGGATTGAGTCTCGAAGTTGTCCCCAGACACAAAGAAAAAGCGCGACTTCCAATACCTGAAGGACGAGGGCAAGCCCTTGACAATCCTAGTCTTTCTCTCCCAGGGGACTAACTCATAATACCCCCACTCTTTGGATTCTTTCAAGCGGTACAAGTAGGTGAGCTCAGCCATCCTGATCATATCCCCGTTGGAGGCCAACCATATTTGCATACAGTTGATCACGATCCTCCACGAGTTAGGCATGAGCTGCCCGGGGGCAATACCGAAATGATCTAGAAGCTCCATCAGGAACGGGTGGACGGGGAATCTAAGCCCGCAGGTGAAAGTTGACTCATAAAAACATATTTCACCTGGGAAAAAGTGGCAGGCCCTATCTTCTTCCCTGGGTAGACGAACACGAACCCTAGATGGAAACTGAAACCTATCCTTGAATCTATTTACGGTTTCAGCGTCCAGGCCACAAACCTCCTCGAAGGCGTAAAAAGCCCTAACCACCCGTTGGCTAGAGACGGCTGTATCTCCTTCAGCCGGGTCGTCACTAGAAGACAACCCAGTCTCAAGATCACTAGATCTAACCTCAAACATTGACCCTCTCCTAGCTAAACCCTCGAACCAATTCAGCGATTGACGGAGCAAGGGCAACAAGTCGCCCAAAACCACGCTCAGACAATTGCCCTCAAACACAAAATTTTCCAGAAACGGATAAGTGCCCAAAGACCCCCCTAGACGCGCGAAAAGGAAGGAGACCGACGGACAAGCTATCCTAACCTCCAAACTATCAACCATGGAAATGCAGAAATCAAAGGGGCAGAAAAATACGACTCAAACTAAATCCCCAAAAAGAAGAAAAACAGAAACCAACAACAGAAGAAGAATAAAAGGAAACATAGAATCAGAAATTATGCAAAAAAGAAAAAAAAAGAAAGAAGGAAGTGAAAGGAAAGAGACACGCACTCCAATGGCGGAACAGCAAAAACACAGCGCAATGTGATTTGGAGAAGAAAGAAAGTCTCAAAAGAACGCTTAGAGTATCACTGGAAAATTTTCTGTCTTTGCTCTCTGAAAAGTGAAAGAAAAAATTAAAGAAGAGAAGTTTTAAACTTAGGCCAAAAAGCGATTGAAAAACCAGCGGGAAACCCAAGGGTCATACCATTAATTCCACGGATCGTCACGCGCCACGTGGCCATGATTGCCTGTAGCGCCGCCACTAAGCATTAAAAGCGGAACAGAACCCCAAAAGTCACAAGAGAAGCTTTTCATCTTCTGTGATCGTCATGACACGTCACCGACGACTCCAGAACCTGGGGGGCAATTGATGGGAATGACGATGCTGCATCCCTAGACGAAGATAACGCTAGTGACGGAGGAAGTCATCAGGAACAACGAAGAAAGCTATCATCACTGACGAAGAAAGGGAGTCACTCAATGCAGTCAATCAATGACCTGAGCGGTTACGAAATCAACCCAGCAGACCGTTGGGAACCTCTTAAAAGTCTCATTATTGGACCAGGGGCGTTACTTGAGAAAGCATTAACCACCCCAACGGCTAGCCCCCAAGGTTGCAGGTATAAAGCTCCCACACAGTCAGTAGAAAGGTACGAGATATACAAACACAGACCCACATCTTGATTTTCTACTATTTTTATCATTCTAACTTTGGCATCGGAGACGTTGTGGCAGGCACCACACCAGTGACCATCGTTGAGCATATTCTCTCGCACCACGAAGGATTCCATCCGCTCACTGTTACTAACGATCCTGTGCATCATCAGCTTCCTCTATCTATAAAGGAAGAAAGAACTGCATCAGTCATACTCGTTCCAAATTCAATTAGCTGTTAGAACAGCAAAATCAAAAGCAAGCAAACATGACTCAGATCGTTTCCAGAACTTGCATCAAACCTTCTTCACCTACTCCTCACAACCTCAAAACTTTTAAACTCTCTCTTCTTGACCAGCTCTCTCCGCCCATCCATGGCAACACGCCTTCTTCTTCCCCGCCGATGTAGGTGCAGCCACCACCGATCCCAATTTGGAATTCTCACGTAAATTCCAACTCCTCCAGCAATCTATATCCGATACCCTCACCCGTTTCTACCCCCTTGCTGGCCGCCTCCTTGATGCCTCCACAATCGGCTGCAATGACGATGGTGGGTTCTTCATCGAAGCCCGATGTGATAGTCCGCTTTCCGACTTCCTTAGCAAACTAAACTTTGAGACACTTGATCAATTCCTTCCCGCCACCGACCCTGAAACCCTGGAATTGTCCAAGGGTTCCATGTGGCTTATCAAGTTCAGCTGCGGTGGCACCACTGTTAGTGTTTCCCTTTCACACAAGATTATCGATATTGCTTCGCTACTAACGCTGTTAAAGAGCTGGACCGAGACATGTCGAGGTTTGAGTGAACCTATTCTCCCCAATTTCACTGGATTTTCTCTCTTGCCGCCTAAGGAGATTCCGGGAATGTCAGCGTCTGTGAAAATTTCCGGCGATAAGTTCAAAATCGGGAGGTTCGTGATCAGTGCCTCCAAAATTGCAGAGCTTAGAGAAAAGTTATAAGCATGATTGGACGAGAGCAATACTATCCTTCACGTGTAGAACTAGTACTAGCAAATCCTTCACGTGTAGAACTAGTACTAGCAAAAACTCTGGAAATGTTAATTAAAAATAAATAATAATAAAAAAAGGGGTTCCCAAGTCTAATACTCAACAGTTCCTTACCAATACCATGCATGATTGGGAAGACCATGTCTCCACAAGCACAAACTCATGCCTTCCGCATGCCAACAATGTGTCAAGGAAAGGTTGAATGTGAAGTGTTCTTCTGCAACGAATTAAATCCAACCGAGAAAGTTCCAACCTGTTTCAAGTAATTAAAATTTCACGAAATTGGAACAGCTGGATGAACTTGACCACAAGAAGGCCTCCGCCCGCCAACACAAACACAAACACAAACACTGTTAACAACAAGAAGGTACAAGAAAAGGAATCATGGGTCATCCAAATTTTGTCTTCATCAATTACCATTTCATTTCCATATTCTTATTTGGTTTCCTCTGCTCCATTCTAATTTCAAGATTCTTGGGCTTTCGTTCCTAAGCAAACTGGAACATCGCTGGAGGGACAACATCATTTGGGTTTGGATTTTTTTCTGGTTTTTTTAATTAGCGTTTTTAAAATTAAGAAATGAATAATTAAATAAAATTTAAAATCAGTCCAAAACGGCGTCGTATTAAAACAGAGCAACAGAGGGAGCTTTACAAACTAACAGAAATAAATGACCATCTATTAATTAACAACTAATCACACTAAGACACCTGTATTAGCAAGCAAAGTGCACACCACATGCTCATTATAAGAATAATAACAGGTTATAGAAAAACTACATACAGCTTAAGAGCTGTTTACATAAACGACTGTAGCTTTTGTCAGTCTTCTTCTTTATCTTGCTGTTGACTCGATTCTCTTTGTGTTTGTGCTTGGCCTGATTGTCACTCTTGTTCTCGATATTTTGACACAAGAAACCGAGAAAGCTTATAAAGGAATACAATATACATTTTACGAAAAGCTTGCTGTCGATATTCTTGATCTTTTCAACATTAGAGCTTTATATGAACAAAATCTTTGAAAATTCAACAAAAGTAAAGGAAACAAATCTTTTCAACATTAGAGCTTTACTACTAGATTCATCACACGCGCTTTACACATGTAATAATGCTCTGTTTTTTCTTTTCTTTTTTAGTGTTATAATGTTTAGAAGTAATATAAATAACCATTGTATTTTTTTTTAAGAAGAAAAAGAAAAGTAACATGGAATAATATTTAAAAATGAGATAGAGATAGTGTCCTAAGTATTTAGGGTGAATGGAGAAGTTAAAAGAAAAGGCCTAAAGCTTAGAAATAGTAAATTATTCTTTTAGTTAGCTTGTATTTTTTTAATTTAAATTAAAATTATTTAACTATTTTCTCAAAAAGAAATATTTAACTAAAAAATATGGGTATTTTAGAGAGTTTAAGAAATTGTGTGAGGGTATTTTAGTACGCAAAATGTTAAGACCCAAACAAAAAATCCTGTTATTAATAGTATATAGATTAATAAGGGGAAGAGATCTTAAATTCTTAATTGCATCAGATGCAGAATTACAGGATTGGGAGATAGAACAATAGGAATATTTGACTAATTAACTTGAACTCTACAATATTGTAATTGTAAGTAGCTAGACAAGAACCTTTTATTATTATTATTATTATTATAAGTGAACGATCCAATGGAATTCTAATTCTGATAGGGCAGCCTGTGATCAAGAATATCAGGGGCCAACTTGGCTTCACCTGTTGTCGTTGCCCCCTAGACCCTCAAGCTCCCTTGCATGGTCTCTTCATTTAACTTCTTATTTTCCACATATAAGCATTGCCAATTATTTTCTTAAAAAAAGTATGACATGTTCACTTTATTAGATGATGAATTTTCATTTTATTTATTAATGTGTGGCATGATGGAAATAATGTAAAATTTATTGGTCATTAGATGTCAAGAAACTAATCTTATAGTTGACTGGCAAATGTCTGACACATTCTTATCTCATAACGTAATCTTTGAATTTGAATATAGGAATATAAATTAGTCATTTTCATTCTATATAATAGGAAATCCTCATAATATTTATGTTCTAAATTTTATATTCTCTTTAACTTCCTGCAGGGACACGTTTTGCAGTCCAAGTCCAAAATGTATGGGATCATAGACCAGTGAACCCAGTACAATAAATTTGTAGAGAGTGGGTCAAAGAGCTAGGCTTTAGTGCATGGATAACAATTAATATGGTGTTCATGACAATCAAGCAAAAATGAACTGAATTTATCAAAGAAGACTGGTCCTCGGCACGATCCGATGAGCTTTTTCTAGTACATGTTGAGCGGTAGTGGTTCCCGGAGTCCCCTCCAGATTGCCTCCTACCCCCCATTTTATACTGGCTTCCTTCCTCCACCCAACGTCCACGTGTAGATTTAGATTCATTGTACTGATACTTGTCCCATCAGCCTCTCCCCAAAGTCGTTGGAAGTGGTTGTAAAAGCAGAAAAGTATAGCTCTGTTAGGTATAGAGCACTTAATGCAATAGTGGCAGCTTTCCCTTAGATATTTCCATTCTTTCCGTTGTCCTTTTCCGTTTTAGTACTTATCCTATTCCATGGAATGACCCGGAATGTCAATCTTAGTAATAGGTCGTTCCTTTTGTCCTAGGCCACACCTAGCCAATGAGGGGTTCTTCCCATGGCCGAGACGGGGTTTTTCCTTGGACTGGGCCCTTGGCCCAACGGATATACTGGTATGGGCTCCCCGGTCTGTTACCCCCACAATAGCCCCTCGAGATTCTTCTTTTCTTCCCTGTGGGAGGAAATGAGGATCTCGATGTGATGATAGTTATTCCGCGCCCATTTTACACTACGACTGATTGTAAGATATTCTTTTAGTGTATCCAAGTCGCGTTCCTGTCGTTTCGGTACACGAGGCGCGCTTTCATTAAGGTCTTTTACGAGGTGACGCATATCCAACGATTGAAGACTGCTTTGGAAATTGAGCGAGATTTATCTCGCTTGTAATTCCTTCTTTGAGATTCGAGCGAATTAATTGCCACCGAGTTTACCTCCTATATAAGACACATGGGGGGGTTGTTCTTCCTCGTTTACAGATCCCTGAGTTCTGCGGGAGTTTTAAGGTCTTAACTCTTCAAACGTTCCCAAGGGCCCAACCAAGGTAGTGATTGAGGTTTAGGGAATGAAGTGGCCAAGGATAAAGGTGAGGGTGAGGGAACCAAGCCTTCTTCAGAAGCCTTGGACATCGCCAAGATTCAAGATGACATAGTTAAGGTAAGGGAAGCAAAGGCCAAAGAAATTTCTTCCTTTTAACCAAGCAAGAAAGAAGTCTTTCTTCCTTCAGCCAAAACCCGAAACAGGTGAAATCGCATTAGATTTTTGGTGCGACAAAATTTGGGTTCACCTGGCGCCATGTGTCACGTGTGCGCAGATGTGGAGACGAATTAAGGTTGATCAAGCAAACCAACAAGAACGTGGGTAGGCAGGTGTTCTGTCTCCCAGCCTTGATAGCAGAACATCTCGTAGTTAGGAGAAGAGGGGCCCATCAAATGCTCCCGCCTCTTCCTCTTTCTCATCGCTGGTACCGTCCATACTAGCTCGATTGCTGCTAGAACAAGGTTGTGGATCTGGCGCCTCCGCTTCTTCTTCTTTCTCGTTGTCGTTACCATCTATACTGGCTCGATTGCTGCTAAAACAAGATTGTGGATTTAACGTCTCCGCTTCTTCTTCTTTCTCATCACTGGTACCATCTATACTGGCTCGATTGCTGTTAGAACAAGGTTGTGGATTTACCGCTCCTATGGACTGCTTTTTAGAGTCAGCTTTTGAAATAGGCTTGCCTAAGCCCTTTTGTATACGATATACTTTCCCTTTATTTAATAAAAAGATAGACGCATTTTACTCTACGAACCTTTCCTTTTTTGCAATAATTGTTTCATGAATGGGTGTGTTGGTATTTTTCTTTCAAATGGTACTTAGAATTGATGTTGTTGATGGTAATGAAAAGTTGTCACCTTGAGTTTATCAAAACTGACGGGCACCCGACTGCTAACTTTAAATAAGTTAACTATGTAAGACTAATCAGGAAAATAACCGTGTGCTTTATACTGCGAACAATGCAACCATCAAAGAACGAGCAATTTAAAGTAAGCGGTCCGAGGGGACCATCGGGTACTAAGGTTCTTTTCAACATTTACAATGATGTTATAGCGTTAACTTTCCTTAAGCGTCTGGTCCGAGGAATCAGGCATGCGCTAGGTTCTGTTTAAGTACTTTATACTGTTTAAGCACTTTATAGAGGTGCCCTAGTCTTGATTTCCCTCAAGCATCTAGTCCGAGGACTCAGGCATGCGTTAGGTTTTGTTTAAGCACTTTAAAAGTTGTCACGGAGTGTTAACCTTCCCACATCATCTGATCCGAGAACCGAGGCATGATTGAATTCAGCTTAAACACTTTGAAAGTTGCCAGTGCGTGTTAATTTCCACAAGGCAGGAGGTCCGAGGACCCGACATAGTTAAGGTTCTATTTAACCGCTTCAAAAGATGCCAGTGCGTGTTAATTTCCCCAAAACAGGAGGTCCGAGGACCCGACATAGCTAAGGTTCTGTTTAACCGCTTCAAAAGATTTCAATGCGTGTTAATTTCCCCAAAGTAGGAGGTCTGAGGACCCGACATAGCTAAGACTCTGTTTAACCGCTTCAAAAGATGCCAGTGCGTGTTAATTTCCCCAAAATAGGAGGTCCGAGGACCCGATATAGCTGAGGTTCTGTTTAATCGATTCAAAAGATGTCAGTGCGTGTTAATTTCCCCAAAGCAGGAAGTCCGAGGACCCGACATAGCTAAGGTTCTGTTTAACTGCTTCAAAAGATTCCAGTGCGTGTTAATTTCCCCAAAGCAAGAGATCCGAGGACCCGACATAGCTAAGGTTCTGTTTAACCGAATCAAAAGATGCCAGTGCGTGTTAATTTTCCCAAAGCAAGAGGTCCGAGGACCCGACATAACTGAGGTTCTGTTTAACCATTTCAAAAGATGTCAATGCATGTTAATTTACCTAAAGCAGGAGGTCCGAGGACTCGACATAGCTAAGGTTCCGTTTAACCGCTTTAAAAAATTCTAGTGCGTGTTAATTTCCCCAAAGCAGGAGGTCCGAGGACCCGACATAGTTAAGGTTCTGTTTAACCGCTTCAAAAGATTCCAGTGCGTGTTAATTTCCCCAAAGCTGAAGGTCCGAGGACCTGACATAGCTAAGGTTATGTTTAACCGCTTCAAAAGATTCCAGTGCGTGTTAATTTCCCCAAAGCAGGAGGTCCGAGGACCCGACATAGCTAAGGTTCTGTTTAACCACTTCAAAAGATTCCAGTGCGTGTTAATTTCCCCAAAGTAGGAGGTCCGAGAACCCGACATAGTTAAGGTTCTGTTTAACCGCTTCAAAAGATGCTAGTATATTCCTTCCAAAATAGAAGTTTTTGTAGGGAAATTGTGCCAACCGATTTTCCATCCATGCTTTGATTCTCGGCTTCTTTCTCCAATGGGAATTCAGCGAACCAGGTTACTAGACCCGCGAGAACTACCCCCTTGACAAGTGTACTGGGCATATATTTGATGTCAGAAGCCCCTAGAACTACACCCCATTTAGCAATCCTCCCCGCGTAATCAGTACTTCGAAGCATAGATCTGAGCGGAAGCTGAGTTATGACAACAACTGTGTGTTCTTGGAAATAATGGGGAAGCTTTCGTGTAGCATGCACCACCGCCAAAATGGTCTTCTCGAGAGACTCTTGCTGATAGGAGCTTGATCCTACCATGATTAACCGTTGCACTCATTAACACACAAGCTCTTTTCACAGACGGTGCCAATTGTAGGGACACGTTTTGTAGCCCAAGCCCAAGATGTATGGGATCTTGGACCAGTGAATCCAGTACAATAAATTTGTAGAAAGTGGGTCAAAGAGCTAGGCTTTAGTGCATAGATAACAGTTAATATAGTGTTCATGACAATCAAGCAGAAATGAACTGAATTTATCAAAGAAAACTGGTCCTCAGCACGATCCGAGGAGCTTTTTCTAGTACATGTTGAGCGGTAGTGGTTCTCAAAGTCCCCCCCAAATTGCCTCCTACCCCCCATTTTATACTGGCTTCCTTCCTCCACCCAACGTCCACGTGTAGATTTAGATTCATCATGCTGATACTTGTCCCATCAGCCTCTCCCTAAAGTCGTTGGGAATGGTTGTAAAAGCTGAAAAGCATGGCTCTGTTAGGTATAGAGCACTTAATGCAATAGTGGCAGCTTTCCCTTAGATATTTCCATTCTTTCCATTGTCCTTTTCTGTTTTAGTACTTATCCTATTCCATGGAATGACCCGGAATGTCAATCTCAGTAATAGGCCGTTCCTTTTGTCCTCGGCCAGGTGTGGCCAAGGAGGGGTTCTTCCTTGAACTGGGCCCTTGGCCCCTTGGCCCAACGGAGATATTGGTATGGGCTCCCGGGTCTGTTACCCCCACACTTCCCTTATAGAAAGTAAAGTGATAACTCCATTTTACAATCTTTCTAGTCAAGAAGTATAATCTCCTAAGTCGATTTTCCAAAGTCGGCCCCTGGTTCTCACAAATTTGAGTGAAATTTATAAATAAAAAAAAATTTACTACAATTAATTGTGTGCATAAGTGTATTTTTTGTGCTTTTTAATATTTATGTACAATTTAAATTTAATTTTTAAAAAGCACAATTTAAAAAATACCTAAGTGATAGCTTTATGTAACTTGTAGCCACCCAATTAAAAAAAAAATTATTTTTGATTTTGATCATAATTCACAAATCAATGTTTACTAACGGAAAGACAAGACTTCAAAATCAAAAGGAAAAAAAAAAAAAAAAAACTTTTAATTTAGAGTAAAACTTAGGTGCAGTCTTTTACATGTTCTACATTACGTTCAACAATTAAATTCAAACATATGATTGCATTAACTAATAAGATACAAATAGTATTATCTTTTTTAAAGACAAATAACTTCAATGCAATTATATGTTTGAATTTATTTGAAAAACCTAATCTTATACTTAAGTTTTACCTTTAAATTTATTGAATGAAAATCTTTCTCTAAAAATCAAGAAGCTTACAAAAGAAATTTTTTATTTGGTAAAGTTATTAGAATGAGGTGTCATTCCAAAGAATATATATAGTGTCTGAAATTGCTTATCTTTTACCTCCAATTTAACCTCTTTTTTACTTCTATTTTTACATGCCCTCAGGCATTACTATATTCATTTTTCTTTTTTTTTTTTTCTTTTTTTTGGCTACTAGATTGGTAACAGTGGGCCAGGGACTTAGAGAAAAAAAGACTACCATGTTTTTTTATATATGTAACATCTCACCCATAATGTGTGGGTCCCACTTATAAGACTTACATATTGTGAATGAGAAGTTACACTTATTAGATATTTAGATACATCATACAACTCCTCGCTGATGAGAAAATTTCAACAAACGCAAATGAAATAAATTAAAATAGGAAGGAATCCACAGGAAGATACCGAATTACAAAAGTGGGAGGGAGAGGGAATAGTAGGCATATTACACTGACTTGGAGCCAGCAACTTCAAAATCGATGACAAGTAAATTTTTTTTTTTTTTTTTAATATATGATACCTAAAAGGTCCAATGGAAAGCAGGGATTATTGACAAAGGATAAAAAATAACAGTGATCTTAAACAGCTGAGAATCAGTTAATCTAAGATGGTTGCGGCAACAAATTCTAATGTGCAGCATCTTCCTCCTCACAGAATTTTGTGTATTCCTTTGAACCCATCAAGGATTCTAACTCTGATGGATTGCTTGGCTTCAGCTTGATCATCCATCCGTCTTCATATGGACTTTTATTAATCTTCATAATAAAATGTGTCAAACAAAAAAAAAAAAACACAATCAGGCAAATGGAATTCAACATTATTTGGTACCAAAGAAAGTAGGGAATAAACAAACCACGGAATCATGATTGCAGCGGAAAAGAAAAGAAAGTCAAGTAGCTATTGAACACGTGTCTATATTGCGTCCCATATAATGTATTGGAACGTTGGACGCAAGCCAAACCCATATAATATATTGCAATGATTGCAAAAATTTATTGTCTTGTTAGCAATCAAAAATAAATAAATCATGAAGGATGAAGTAAGTGAAATAAAGGGAAAGAATTACCAAGCCAGGTGATTCAGTCAGCTTTGAATTAACCTCAACAACCTCACCCGAGATTGGAGAATTGATATCACTGGTTGCTTTGACACTTTCCACGGCTCCAAAGCTGCTACCTTGTGAAACTGAGCCACCAGGCTCTGGCAGTTCCACAAACACTACCTCTCCAAGATGGTCCTGTAAATGATTGAATTTGAGGCTCCATATTTCAATTTTAAAAAATCCATTGAATAGTCTATATTTTCTCTATAATCTTTTTCTATACGTATCAATTACGTATCATCAGGCCCAACTGCCCAAGAAATAGATGATTAAAAAAAACAAAAATTAATGCAGTGCACAAGAATTAAACTATTAGAAAATGTAGATATATTTCATTAATAAAATTAACACCACCTGGTTTTTTTTGTCAGAATGTACATTTCTTAAATTAATCCTTTCATCCAAATAAACCTTTTTGTTCTTATATATTTCTTTTACTTTCTTTCTTTTTATTCACAGTGCTTTCTCAAAAAAAAAACTTCATAGTAGTGATTAACTGATTATCATCTAATCACACTCAATTAAAATACATATCCTGATGACATCCCCATTGATTTTGCTCGTGATCAGACTACTTTATATATATATATATATATATATATATTCTGCTCATGTCCCCATTGACTTAGCATGTGGCCAGGAGTTTTTGAAATATAGTAATTAACCTAAGTATGATTAGAACTAACTACCACCGATTATAGATTAGTCTGGAGAGGTTTATCAACTAGATGATCAATAAGCCTAATGACAATACAATTTTTCCATTTTTTATGATTGTCAAGGTCACATGTTGTGATTAGTATATATAAAAGTGATGTTACTTGTAATTTCATGTAAAAATGATGTTGCACTAATTATATAATCTATATTATTAACAAGTTCTGAAAAAAAAAATTGTATAATTTATTATGTCTATAAGTGTCGTTATTTGTATCATTAAAAATGCAACAAGGTGATAACATGGAGGGAAAAACAATGCAAGCACACAAGTGTTCACTAGAGCCTAGAGGGATACAATGCTATCCCTTACAAGTCCAACATGAAATTCTCTAGATGAGTTATCTTCTAGAGTGGCATTTGTTTTCCCCCTAGGGTGCATTATGGGCCTTATGGCACTCATTTTCAAACGAGAACTTATAAATATTTGTCAACTGAATTATTATGAAAGTTATTGTGTGGATAGAATTACTTCCAAAATAAATATTTCATATAATTTAATTTGCTTAGGGGGAGGCGGGAAAAAATGAACTTTTCATGCTGTCAAAGTATGATTTTTTTTAGGAGGGGAAAGATAAATGGCTTTTTGGGTTTTTTTTTAAGGGAGGATGGAAAAGGGGAGGAGAAAATAGGGGAGGTAATGGTTTTTTAGGTTGTTTGGTTGGGAGGTGAAAATGGGGGAGATTTTGGTGAGGTCCTTTTTCTGCTATATGTTTTATTAGTTTTGTTAGTTTGTAAGTTTATAATAATTAAAAAGAATAAAAAATACTTCTTCTAACTAAAAAAATCTTGTATTTTTATATAATAGGAATAAGAATAAATTTATACAAATTTATTCTTTACTCTCTTCTTCTTCTTTTTTATCAACTACACAAAAGAGTTTTTTATCCTCCCATATTTTTAAACTCCCACTTTTTCAACCCAAATCAGACATAGTATTAGGAGGAAAGGGCTTTGGGTGGGGTGTTATATGTGTTGGGCTTTATTGTGAATGTTCTGTTCTTGATTAAGGCCAAGTCCAACTTCAAGGCTGACATAGGCCCGCTACAGTTTGACCCCAACCAATCCTGGCATGTTAGTTAAGGCACAAAAAACTTAAGGATTCTTACATATGGGGCTTGTTAATCTGCTGCAAATATACCAGATTCTTTGGAGCTCTACTAGAGAGCTCTGATAAGCCCAATTTGTATGTTTCTTTAAAAAAAAAAAAAGGGTTTAAAGTAATGAAAAATGTCTCCCACTATAAGAACAAAATAAACCATAACCATAAATAGACTTCAATCAAATTAGAAGGTTAGAGAAACATGGTTCCCTAGCAGAAGAAGATGATCAACCGGAATTAGACCTAAAGAATGGGGGCCGCCATTTTTCTTCAAATTAGACTCAAAGTTAGAGAAATATGGGCTAAGAGAAGGACGTGAATATGTGTGCAACAGTCATAAATGCGAAGCACCTTACCATATACAGTATATAATTAATATATTTGAGATTGAATTCGTCTATGCCACAAAATAAAAGTCTAAAAACTTTCAAAAAATAAAAATAAAAAATAAAAGTCTAAAAATAAAAAATAAAAGCCTAAAAAATAAAAAAGTAAGAAAATTAAATACTAAACTTCTTTGGTGTTGTATGTTAATTTTTTCAATTAAATTCAACTCATGGTTACATTGTACAATGCAACACAAACAATATGATATTTTATAAAGATAGTTAAATTTTATACAATTATTTGTTTGAATTTAATTAAGAAACTATAAGTAAAAGATCTGTTCTTAACCTTTTAAAATAAAAAAGTCTCCAACTTACAAAAAAAGACAGAATAAATTTTTATCGTTTATCTTTTTTTAATTTTTTATGTCTTTTTCTTTGCGCGCTTTTTTATATTTACGGAGAGAAAGAAAAAGAACAGCAATAATCTTAGAAGAAGGCACAAAATCTCTGTCATTGTAATCTCTGTTTCTTTAACCAAAAAAAAAAACGCCCCTTATAATTCCTTATTACAATTTCAATGTCTAAATTTTTTTTTTTTTTTTTTGAAGAGTTCAATGTCTAAAATTTAAGTGATAAAGAAACAAGAAGAAAAATCCAACATAATTTAGGCAAATGAGTAACTTTAACAAGCTAAAAGTTTGTACTTAAGCTCGTACTTAATATATAAATCTTCTACTAGTTCCTATCAAAAAACAAATCTTCTACTAGTACTCTAATAAGAGCAAGCATAAAGTTATTGTGGCTCAATAAATCTGAAGACAAAGGACAAATCACAAAATCAATATGAGATTGGTATAAATAACCTGAACAACATGACTCTTTTTTTTTTTTTGGGTTTCATACCTGAGCATGATCGGTGATACCAATTGTAGCCACCGGGCCTTCATGCTTCACCCACTCATGTGAAGAAGCATACTTCAACCCATCCAAAACTGCACAATATAACCTCCAGAAATCAGCTTTACAATTATATACAAACAACAACTATTCAAGCTAAAGAATGAAGCATTTCTTATATATGTTGGTTGAAGAAAGCTTAAAGCAGAACAACCAAACTTTCCTTACAATCCCAGAGAGAGAGAGAGAGAGAACCCATTAAAGTTGAAGTAAAAGAATACCAGAAGAGAAGCAGCGGGAGAGCGAAAATGCAGGAGAGAGATGGGCTTTGGAGGCACAAGAAATTCTGAGTGCATTGGCTGTGGAAGAAGCCCACATTCTCAGAGCCATGTTATCTTCTATATTATCTGTGTTTGTGGTTATCTCAAGCGCAGAGGTAGATAACAAAGAATGAAGGAGTTAAGTTCATATATTTCCTGGTTTTGTTATCTTGGATGAATGGTGGGCAACGAAAGCCTCATCCTAACCTAAGACCTGAATACAGAGAGCCAGTGCTTTTCTTTCTTTCTTTTTCTTTTTTATTTTTTATTTTTTTTTCCCTTTCTTAATTTTTTTGTGATTATGGTCAAGGAAATTAAGGGGGTGCTTGGATTACCTTTCTCACGCCCACCAGAAAAAATAAGAGGGTGTTTGGATTTATTGTTTTCATAACTCATAACTCTGTTTCTATCACTCGTAACTCAAAATATGTGGGTCCCATGAAAAAAAATGTCTGTTTGGATTTGTTTTCTGTTTTTGTTTCCATCATTCAACTCTTTGATTTTTGAGTGATGAGTTATGAAACTGAAAACATATTTTAGGTGTTTTCATTTTCCAAAACTCAGTTTCTAATGGCATTTTTGTAATTAAACCCACATGCATGGACCCACTGTCAGTGCAACACACATGAGGTGCTGCTTTTGATGGTCTTTCAACAGCTTTCTTCTCCGTAAACATTTTCTTTTTTCTCTCTTCTTTCTCTGGTCTACGCTGCACTCCATTCAGTTCTTTCTTTCTTCTTCTTCTTTTCTTCTTCTTTCACTGGGTTCGATGAGTTTGGGTTTCTGGGCTTTTTTTTTTTTTTTGGTTCTTCATACAAAACCCCATGAACTCTTCGCTGCAATTCTTTCTTTCCTTTTTTTTCTTCTTCTTTCACTGGTTCAGTGAGTTTGGGTTTCTAGGTTTTTTTTTTTTTTTGTTCTTCATCACAGAACCATGAACTCTTCGTTGAAATCTTTCTTTCTTCTTTCTTTCTTTTTTTCTTTTTTTTGTTCTTCATTACAGAACCCATAAATAGTGCCGCCGCTGGTGACGGTGGAGATCGTCGCAGGTCCCATCTTTCTTTCTTTCTTTTTTTCTTCCTTTTCGCCTTTCTCATCTCAGACCCATAAAAAATAATAATAATAAATAATAAATAAATAAATCAACTATTAGGGCAACAAATTGGTTGTTGTGGGTTTGTGGTTTTGGGAGGAAATGGTGTGAGGCGGGTAGGCTAACAGGAATGCCTGACATGGTGCTCAGATATGGGTCCCACAAAAAGTAGAAAAATTGAGTGACGAAAAGTTGAAAACGTGCGCCAAACAGGTAGGGTGTAGGGAGTTGGGGTATTTTAAGTGATGAGTGATGAACGATAAGTGATAAGTGAAGAGTGACAAAAATTGAGTGAAGAGTGATGAGTGATGAAAAAAAAAAAAAAAAAAAAAAAAAAAAAACAGGCCCTAAACTTTGTACCCATAGATGAAACAAAATTACATTTCATTTGTATGATTTTTTGCTATAATACAAGGACACACCCAATTGCACACCTAAATTCATAACATACTTAAGTATAAGCTTGTATTTTGAGCACCAAAATTTTTCTCTAGCAAGTACATATTGTGGTCTTGTGTGTAAGTGACACTCAAGCATATTATAAAATTTGGTGTGTGAAATTAAGTGTGGGTTTGGGTATGTCTGTAGGCAAACTTTATTTTTATTTTTTTGGTCCACTCCTATAGTGTTACTATCCCTTCCCTCATAAAAGAGGATGTTATTGAAAAATTCATAGAACTTTTTACACCCATTCATGTATTTCATCTCACGTAATGTATGTTTGGTTGGTGTGATTTAGGGATATGGAAAGGGAAGAGGAAAATAACTATTTGGTTGAGAGGGAAAAATGGAAGAGGTTTTGATGGGTTTAGACTATTTTCTCTCTGGACCCGCCAAAAATCAATTTCTCAAATTTGGAGAAAAAAAAATGGGAGTAAAGAATGGTAGATGGAAATTGACCCATTTACATACTTTCCATCTTTACAATGTAAGCATATTAAATATATATATATATATATATATATATATTGATGATTCATAGAAAATCAGTAAGCTGAATGCTCTAGGCTTCAATGATCTAGTAATTGCTTGAAAGACCTGAAAAGAAAAACAAACTACCAAAGGTGACGGGGGCTAATCGGCCAAGAACCCTTTGGTGCTTAAGTTAGTTTCTCTCTTAAATTCTAGAGTTCCAACTTTTTGGGAATTGTCTTAAACTTACCTTCATTTATTATGAATTAGTGTTTATATAGTGTGCTCTTGAAGTGGTTTCTTATCTTGTAACTTCCCCTATATGTAAGGAGGTTAGAAGGTTCAAGGTTAACTTCCACAGCCGCCATAGGAGTTAGAATATTTTTTCTATAACTACCGTTGGAAATTAAGTATTAAGTAGGAAGTTATAGCGATGAACCATAATTTTACTCATGCCTTAAAATAATAACATGTGGTTCAATTTTACGGGCTCTTGTAGATAAATCTCCATGGAATTTTCCAAGTGTTGGGGGTCGTCCAGGCGCTTGCCTCATGGACAACCCATATGCCTTTGGACGACCATTTTGCTAGGTACAGCCATTCTTGCCTTCTCAACTCGGACGACCCTCATGGACAAATGGGAGTTGAATTTTCAGTTCACCATCAGTTGCCCCCCTATCCAAGGGTCGTCCAAAGCACTGTAAAATTTACAGTTGTTCTCTGGACATTCCTTTACATTGGTAGTTAAACAGCGTGCCACGTGTCATAACCTCATTGGTGATTGGTCGCATCGATTTACCTTTTCAAGGAATATGCCACATGTCGTTTTCTAGTTGATGTGTCATTTTAGATGCCAAAATTTACTGCCTATAAATAGCAAAATTCATCTCCTACCCTTAACATTTCTCAAATTATCTCCCTTTACATTCCTCGTCCAGTGCCTCATCTAGAAGTATTCCTACGTCCTTAGTCTTCCTTCGTCTAGAGCCAGGTACTCTCCTCATCCTTATTCTTAGGTTTTCCTTCAAATTTCAACATGTATGAAGTTGTCGTCTCTTTGTCTAGTAATAGTGTAGATAAAGCTATAGACGAGTACCATGACTCAACCAGTTATAGTGGTTCCAGTAGCAGTAACAGTAGTAGTAGTAGTAGTGGGAATACCACGGACGAGGAATACATCTCTGGTGTTCTTAGGGTTCCTCTAAAGGTTTTCCAGGAACATTTTAGGACGAGGGTAGCTTCTGGGTCTCGAGCTGGCACCTCGTCGAGTATTCCTTCGTCTCCCCCTTTAGATGAAGTAAAGACTATGTACAGTTATGCTGTAGGCATCCCTTCCAAAACAGATGAAAGAAGGCTTGCAGCATTTAGGAGTTAGTACCAAATCCCAGACAATCTTAACCCCAGGTTAGCCATCCGTGGAAAGTGGTGTTGCAACCCTCGTTTTGGGATAGGCGTCTATAAAGCTTATCTTTTGAAGGGACTTAAGTTACCCTTTAATGCTTTTGCTAGAGAATTACTCACTAGGCTAGATTTAGGAGTGTGTCAACTTAACCCCAACGTATGGAGATTGATCGTCTCTATGCAAGTTTTGTGAAGGGAGGTGTTTGAAGGGGATCATCCTCTCACTGTAGACGAGTTCCTCTTCTGCTACAAACCCTTAAAAATTAACCAATCCCTTGGCTTTTATCAATTCACAGCTAAGAGGAAAGATTGTAGATTAATCAAGTCCTTGGTAACGTCTGATGGAAACTGGAAGACAAAGTTTTTCTTCATCTCTGGTTTCTGGTTTGGGCACCTTATTGAGGTCGCAGGGATCCATTTGCCCCTTATACTGGAGAATTAGGGAACCTTCGTCCTGAAGATATATTTTGTTTTGTTTTGCTTTGTTTTTGTTTTTGTTTTTTTTTTTAAGTGTTTTTATCTTTTGCTTATAATCGTCTAACCTTTCTCTCTCTTTCTTTTTATAACTGTTAAACAACCCTCTTTAAGCAAATTCCACCGTGACCGCGTCCATAGAGCTTGTCTACACGCTGATAGGAGTTTCCATTCGTTGGTGACCTTTCAACGTCTTGCTACGTGGGAACTTGGTCCTGAGCCATCTGTTGAAGCTCTTGCTCATGAGCTCATTGTCCGTAGACGTGAGTTTTCTTTTTATTTAGAAACTACCTAAGTACTATTTGAGTTATACTATTTAGATAATACTTTATGCTTTTCTTTTAGGGATGGCAACCATGAAGGAGAATAAGGGAAAGGAGGTGGTGGATAATGCAACTAGGCTCGAGGCTCAATCCCAGCCTCATCCTTCTGTTGGTGACAAAAGAAAAACTTTACCCAAGATGCTGGACTTGGAAAACCTTCCCAGTCGTTGAGGGAAGAAGGTGAAGTATGGGTCGTCCAAGCCTAGGGTTGTCAAGCCTAGTCTTCCCACCTCTCAACTGTTTGTCCCAATTTTTGATGTTGACTCATCCATTCCCATTGAAGTCACTCCGGCCAAGACCACTGCTCCCACCTCGTCTCAACCTTCCCAAAGGGTTCCTATGAACCTTCTAGAAAATGAGGACTTGGCTTGGGAGAGGTTTGAGAAGGTTGTAACTAGTGAGGACATGCAGCGTGCTATGACATGTCCTTGAAAGAATTTAAGCATTCTGGTGTTCATGATCTTTTCAAGGTAATCACTTTTACCTCATCTTGTCATAGTAATATGTATATGTATATATATTTTTTAATAGAATTTTTTAATCACTTGTGTAGGCCATGTCAAAGTTCATAACTATGTCCAAGCAGGCCACGGAGATGGACAAGACGAGGATCCTACTTGAGACGAGGATCTAGGAGGTCAAGGATGACTGCAAAGGCTGGGCTGAGGTGGTAGCTAAGACTAAAGACGAGGCCAAGGAGCTGCAGAACTTGGTTGAAGAGCTAAGAGTTGATATTGTTGAGAAAGATACTCATTTTGACCACCTTCAAAAGAGGAATGACGAGTTGAGTACCCTTCTTAACAAGGAAAAAGAAGACGCAGTAGTGGAGTTCAGAGCATCTAAACAATTCACTGATTTGCTAAACACCAACTATGCTGCAGGCTTTGAAGATTTTCGCATGGACGCTATGGAAAACTTCCTTGAAGTTGACTTTAGCTCCATTAAGCTCAACCTTGGTGCTGCTATAAGTTCTTTCTTCTAGACGAGCTTTGAAGATATTAACATTGAAGATGATGCCACCACTCAGCCTACCCAAGACGTTGGAGATGACCCCCCACAGTGAAGATATAAAATTTTAGTCTTAGTTTCCCTTTGTCTTGTCTTTTCTTTTTCTTTTTTTTATGAGGTCCTTTGTTTAGGACCATTTGAAATCATTCAAGTACATTTCACTTGTTCATAATACATAGGACGAGCTTCCAAACAATTGCCTTTCAGGCTTTTATTTTATAAGGGTTTCTAGACAGTGGTCGTCTACCCTTTTCTAAACTTTGATGAATGAATGTTTATTTCCATCACTCTTTTATTTACTATTGAACATATTATTGTATGACCGAACTTTTTTTTTTATTATTATTCATATCATTCATTATATTGGTTTCAAGTGTGGTCTGTCTACTTATGAAGGCATTTGTCTCGTCCATGACAAGAATTTCCTCACGTTTAACATCTTCACCATTCTTTAAATTTTTGCAAGTATAACTCACCTACAAATGGCATTGGTTCTGCCAGCTTTAATCATCCAAAGACTTAATAGCTGGTTCTATTTTTGTTCATAAGACTCACCTTTTAGGCAAGACATCTCCAGCTTTTTACGCATCCAAAGATTGGATTGTTTTGGCTGGTTATACTTATCCCTAGACTCTAAATATTCTTACGCGCGCACATTTCCACGCCCATTAGTTGGACAAATATGATTCAGGTTTTACCTCATCCATTGTTTAAACGAATGTGCCTTTATTCTTTACTTTATCCCAATTTAAGGTAGAAATTCATACATCACATATATTGGAAATTCAAACTGTATATATGTAACATAAACATCGTCCACAAGCATGGCACATGCTTTAAAAGCCAGTACCTTAGGGAATTAAGAATACATATAGATCGTCTAGGACTTTGTCCATAGCACATAGTTTAAAAACTAGTACACCTTTAGGAGATTAAAATACAACACATAGTGCTAATAAAGAACACATGTAACAAAAAGCAAACACATGTAATAGAAAGCAACAAACTTTTTTTCGTCCAAAGTGACAACGTTTAGGATGATTTCGTCCATGATGCTCGTCCAGGCTAACTCTTTACTAATAATATCTTCTTAAATGCTCAACATTTCAGGAGTGCTCTAGCTTTCTCCTATCTAGGACTTCCAAGTAATACGACCCTTACCTTTTGCAATTAATAACCCTAGGGTCCTTCCCAATTAGGTCTCAATTTCCCATGAGCTGGATTTCTGGTTGTCAAGGAAACCTTTTTTAGAACAAGGTCTCCAATGTTGAAGAGCTTAGGTTTGACCATTGCATCATATTGTCGAGCCATGAGGTTTTTATACCTCGCAGTCCTTTGCTCTGTTTTCATCCTTACTTCGTCTATCAAATCAAGGTTGAGGAGAAGTTGCTCCTCGTTATCCTCATCCTAATACTTCATCACTCTATGGTTTGCCATGTGTATTTTTGCAGGTATCACTGCTTCACTTCCATAAACTAATTTGAAGGAAGTTTTCCCTGTGGATGTCCTCATAGTCGTCCTATAAGCCCATAAAACTCCTGGTAGCTCGTCTGGCCATATTCCTTTTGCCCTCTTAAGCCGAGTCTTAATGATTTTCAACAAGGATCGATTTTCCACTTCTGCTTGAACATTTGCTTGCAGGTGAGAGGGTGAGGAATAATGATTCTTGATTCCAAAGTTCTTGCAGAAGTCCCTGAAAAATGTGTTATGAAATTGCAGTCCATTGTCTGATATCTATACCCTAAGCACCCTAAACCTACATACAATGTTCTTCCATATGAAGTTCTTAACATTTTACTGTGTGAACTTTGCTAGGGGTTCTGCTTCCACCCACTTAATGAAGTAATCAATCCCTACTACTAAAAACTTCATATGCCTAGTTCCAAGTGGTAAAGAGCCCAAGATATCCAATCCTCATTGCGCAAAGGGCCATGGGGTCATCATCGAAGTGAGATATTTCGATGGCTACCTGGGGACGTTGCTGAAGCGTTGACATTGGTCACACACCTTAACATAAGCCTTTGCATCTACTTGAATAGTTGGCCAGTAGTAACCTGCACGGACGACTTTATGGACTAGTGCTCTTGCTCCTGAGTGGTTTTCACATGCTCCTTCATGAACTTCCCTCAACATATAGTTTGATTCGTCCGGAGCTAAGCACCTTAAGTAAGGCTGAGAGAAGCCCCTTTATATAGTACTTCGTCTATAAGGACACACTTGGCAATTTTGATCCTCAATCTTCTAGCCTCATCCTTGTCCTCTGAAAGCCTACCATCTTTGAGATAAATTAATATTGGAGTCATCTAATTTTCTTCACTTTCAACCTGTTGTATCTCTGGAAGATCTATGCTCCGCATGTATTGGACTTTGTCATACTCGTCCATGGCCCCTCCTGCCAAAACTGCTTTCGCCAAAACATTCACTTCCATGTTTTCCTCCCTTGGGAGCTAAACAAAACTGGTTTCTTTAAATTTTTTGACAAGCTGCCTCACCCTGCTTAGGTACTTCTTCATCCAATCTTCCTTAGCTTCACACATTCCATCCACTTGATTGATAATCAACTATGAATCCTCTTGGACGACTACTGACTCCGCCCCTAAAGACTTAGCCAATTCCAATCCTTTAAGGAAAGCTTCATATTCTGCTTCATTATTGGTGATTTGATATTGTAGATGGGCTGCATATTTCAACTTATAACGTGGACGAGCAATCCACATTAACGATCCACCTCTAAGCTTCGTCCACCCCGTTTTGCTCACCTTGGTTGGGAGTGAACTCTGCAATGAAATCCGCCAATACTTGAGATTTTATCACATTCCTTGGTTGATACCTGACATCAAACTCGCTGAGTTCTATGGCCGATTGGATTAGTCGTCCTGCGGCTTCTAATTTGTTCATTGCCTTCTTTAGTGGATGGTCTATCAAGATATTTATGACATGAGCTTGAAAGTAATGCCTTAACTTTTTAAAAGCCCTGACCAAAGCAAATGCTAGTTTTTCCATCATTGGGTATCATCCTTCTGCCCCTCTTAGCGCTTGGCTTATGTAATAAACCAACTTTTGTATCTTCCCTTCTTCTTTAATTAACATTGAGCTCACTGCATGCGGGGACACTGCTAAATACAAATATAATTCTTCACCTGGTATAGACGAGCTCAATAGAGGAGTTGCTGTGTGGTAGGCCTTGAGGTCTTGAAAGGCTTTTTAACACTCGCCCGTCCATTCAAATGCCTTCTTAAGAATCTTAAAAAATGGCAAGCACTTGTCAGTAGCTTTAGAGACAAACCCGTTAAAGGCAGCAACTTGTCCGGTGAGGGATTTAACTTCCTTGATGTTCCTTAGTGGTTCCATATTTAGTATTACCTAGATTTAATGGGGTTCGCCTCAATTCCCCTATGAGAAACCATGAACTCAAGAAACTTACCAAACGAGACTCCGAAAGCACACTTGCTTGGATTCAACTTCATGTTATATCGTCTAAGCGTATCAAAAGTCTCTTGAAGGTTGTCCAAATGCTTTTCTTCATCCAAACTCTTTACCAACATATCATCTACATAAACTTCCACATTCCATACAATCTATGGACGAAACATATGATTCACCAGCCTTTGATAAGTTGCCCCTGCATTCTTTAACCTGAAGGGCATCACCTTGTAACAAAACAGGCCTTGACTAGTGACGAATGATGTCTTCTCTTAATTCGCCTCGTCCATCCTTATCTGGTTATAACCTGAGAAGGCATCCATGAAACTTAGCAGCTTATGACCCGCTGTTAAGTCCACCAACTAATTAATACGCAGCAATGAATAGCTATCCTTAGGGCAAGCCTTATTTAAATCGGTGAAGTCCACGTACATCCTCCATTTTCCATTAGCCTTCTTGACCATCAACACATTAGCCAATCAGTTCGTGTAATAAACTTCCTAGATAAATTTTACTATAGTTAGCTTTTGAACTTCTTCTTTAATGGCATTATCTCATTCAGGGGCAAACGCTCTTTTCTTTTGATGCACGGGCTTGAAGGAATGATATATGTTTAGACGATGAGTGATAACACTAGGGTCGATACCTGACATGTTTTCATGACTCCATGCAAATACATCAACGCTCTTCTTTAAGAACTGAACAAGGTCTTGCTTCATCTTCCTTTCCATACTTGCTCCAACCCTTGTATACATCTCAGGGTTATTCTCGTCCAAAGGAATGTCTTCCAGCACTTCAGTGAGCTCTACAACAACTCTCCTCTCCTCAATGCTCATTGTGTGAACGTGCTCGTCCATAGCCAATATGGCCAAATAACACTCTGTTGCTACTAACTAATCTCCTTACACTTGCCCTATCCCATACCCTATAGGGAATTTGACTGATAGGTGATAAGCGGATGTTACCACCTTCCAACTGTTTAAAGTTGGTCTTCCAATGATAGCGTTGTATGACGATGAATAGTCCACAACAAGAAAGTTTACTTCTTTGGTTATCTATTGTGGATATGCTCCTACCACCACAAGTAACGTAATGGTACCCACGGCCTGCACTTTCATCCCTCTAAATCCTACCAAGGGTGAATTCATTGGACGAAGTTGATTTCGTCCAAGCCTCATTTGCTAGAAAACGGAGTAATATAAGATGTTTGTCAAACTCTCATTGTCCACCAACACCCTTCTGGTCATATAATCAACAATAAGCAAAGTAATGACGATCGCATCATCATGTGGGTGGTGAACCCTTTCAACATCCTCATCTGCGAACGTAATGGCTTACTTGTCCGTTACCCTCGTCCTTGGGGATCGTCCTGAAAGTTAGACATTTTGCACTACCTTCAGGTACGTCTTCCTTGACTTGGAAGATTGTCGTGTCAAGGTCCCTTCTATGATGACTCTTATTTCTCCAAGTGGGGGCCGTGACAGCTCTTCTAGCTTTCCCTTTAACTTCTCGTCTTTGTGATCTCGTCCAAGGAAATTTCTCAATTTTCCTTGCCTAGTGAAATTTTCTATTTGCTGCTTCAAATCAAAACACTCGTCCATGTCATGCCCATGGTTTCTGTGGAAGTGGAAATACTTGTTCCTATTGCGCTTGTTGGGATCTCCCTTCATTTTTTCTGGCCACTTCATGAAAGGATCATCCTTGATTTGCATAAGCACTTGTACAAGCAGCATGTTCAAGGGTGTGTATTGCTAACTTTGTGCTGAAGAGCTTGCCTTTTTATTGTCTTGATCTTTCTTCTCTCCTGTCCGTGCCTTCTTTGGACGAGGACCCTGCTCAGGATAGTGCGGGAGATCTGCTTCCATTCGCTTAGCTCTTTTCCTTTTCTTAGCTATAATTGCGTCTTCTACATTCATGAAGTTTAGGGCCGAATGGACTAGTTCAACCATGGTTTGAGATTCTTACTCATAAAGCTTATAGATGAATAAATCAGAGTTAACTTCATTATGGAAGGCCACCAATAACAACTTGTCGACCATCTCATCCACTGTTAGGGCTTCCCTGTTAAAACGAGTAATGAAGGATCGCAAGCTTTCATTTTCCCCTTGCTCTATGGTTAACAGGCTGGACGAGGAACGTTTATGCCTTTGTCCTCCGATAAAATTGTGGACAAACAGCTTACTCAATTCTTCGAAAGAATTCACAATATTTGAAGGTATCTTGTTGAACCATACTCATGTTGGCCCTTTGAGGGTAGTAGGGAAGACCCTGCACATAATCTCATCTGAAACCCCTTAAAGGTACATCGTAATCTTGAAAGTAGCAATATGATTAAAAGGGTTACGCATTCCATCATATAAGTCCAAGGAAGGCATCTTGAACTTAGGAGGCAAGGGATAACTGTTGATGGAAGCCATGAAAAGGGAGTCTGTTCCATGAACTAAATCATCTACGGGATTCACCCTTCTTATGTTTTCCCTCATTTCGTCGATGACCTTCCTCATCTGATCCATCTCCCTCTCCAAGTGTGGCACCCTTCGCGAAATAGTACCCTTTGACTAGTTTTCGAGCTCAGCATTTCCTCCTCTATCTTCTTAACTCTGGGCTTGTCTTTTCGCATATCTTTCATGGCGCTGCCTCCTTAGATTAATCTCCCTAGTCAACTCTTGATTCTGACGGGTTAATTCTGCCATGGCGGCTGCCATGGACTGTACATACTGGATGGAAGGCGGTTGCGTGACAAGCGCTGACTGTCGATCACGGTGGGGATTACTAGAGGCATCCCTACTCTCCTGGTGGCTCTTAATCTTGTTCGAACCATGCAGCCTTTTATCGAAGAAAGATAAACTGCAAAATACAAAAATAATCTTCCCCACAGATAGCACCAATTGATGATGCACAAAAAATCAATAGGCTGAATGTCCCAAACTTCAATAATCTATTAATTGCTTGAAAGACCTGAAAAGATAAACCAACGATCAAAGGAGACCGGGACTAACTGACCAAGAACCTTTCGATGCTTAAGTTAGTTTCTCTCTTAAATTCTGGAGTTCCAACGTTTTGGGAATTATCTCAAACTTACCTTCATTTATTGTGAATGAGTGTTTATATAGTGTGCTCTTAAAGTGGTTACTTGTCTTGTAACTTCCCCTATATTTAAGGAGGTCAGAGGGTTTAAGGTTAACTTCCACATCCCCTATAGGAGTTAGAATATTTTTTCTATAACTGTCATTGGAAGTTAAGTACTAAGTAGGAAGTTATAGCGATGAATCAAGATTTTACTCATGCCTTGAAATAATAACATGTGATTCAATTTTACTGGCTCTTGTAGATAAATCTCCATGAAATTTTCCAAGTGTTGGGGGTCGTCCAGGCACTTGCCTTATGGACGACCCATATGCCCTTGGACGACCGTTTTGCTAGGTACAACCATTCTTGCCTTCTTGGCTCGGACAACCCTCATGGATGAATGGGAGTTGAATTTTCAATTCACCATCATATATATATATATATATATATATAGTTGTGTTAGTTTACAAGTTTATAATAATTAGAAAAAAATTACTTCTTATAAACTATTATTAAAAAAAAAAATTTACGTCATAGGGGTATGAGAATAAATTTATACAAACTATATTTTTCATCATTTCATTTTTCTTCTCAATTAAACAAATGAATTCTTCATCCCTCTACTTTTCCATCCTCCCAATCAAACACACATAAGGAAAAAACCAAATTTTTTCTATTCCCCCACTTTTCTCTCCCTCCACTTTCCTATCCCTAACCAAACCAAGTCACTCCACCATAACACATGCAGAGGAAAGTCGGTGATTTTGTGGCTACATACTTGTGCATAAACTATTAGTTCAACGGATCCCAGATCTACTCGTTATAAGTTAGATTTTGTTAATAAGTTATTTATTGCATGAATTTAAATAAGGATAAGTAGTTCACAAATGACTTAATATACTGTTATATCATTTAAAATAAGCTATCATCACTTATTGGATTGGATGAGATTTTAAACTATGTATTAGTATGTACATCATTAGATTCATAAAGTAGTAAATCTCTACCATGAAATAGTCTATCTCCGTGTTGAGTCCTTTTCTATCGTCTTACCATGCATCAAGTTTTGAGAGGAAGTTTAATTTGGAATTCTTTAGTTGTCAAGTGTTTCGAGAAGGTTACAATTTTATTCCTTAAGAGAAAATATGATTTGTAATAGCAAACTTAAGCAATGTAAGGAAAGTAACATAAAAGACTTATAGCAAAATGTTGGAAATAGATTTAGAAGATTGAAGTGGTTGAAATAGAAAGGAAAGTAATAATAGTACACACACAAAAAAAAAAAAAAAAAAAAAAAGAGTAGTGTATATATATATATATATATATATATAAAAGAAGAACAGGTTGCACATATAATATATTGATAAAGATGGGGTTTAAGAGTCTTAACTTAGGTAAACTTTAGCGCTAGTGCTAGTAATGTGCTTCCTATGTGACTTCGAGACATTTTGATATAATCCTGATCTTTCATTTAGTGTGTTTTTTACGTCTGCAAGGGAACCAAACGTAGATCAAGATTCCAAAATGAGAACAATCACGTACTATAATTGGAGCTTGAAAATTTAGCTATGAATTACCAAACACTCAAATTAAATCTACAAAAATTATGAGAAGTTAGAGATCGTGATATTATAGGGGAAAAGTTTTTAAAAATGAGAGTGAGAGAGTAATGAAAAATTACAAAAATAAAATAAAAGGAGAAATTTTTTTTAAAAAAAATACTTATATTGATTAATAAAATGTATATTGATTTTCTTTTTTGAATAAAAAGTATATTGACATTACTCAACAAAACTCAAAATGACATAGTTTTGAATATCAAACGACATCATTTTAAGCTTAGGTATTTCTTAATGAACACATTAGAAAGAATGAGCATGGATGGTTGGGATCTCAATTAAAATGTTAGGTACCATTTTTTTTTTTTTTTGAGGACGCTTAAGTTAGGTACCAAATTTTGAAACCTTAAGAAATAAAAGCAAAATTATCCTAATCTTTTAAGTGCATTTAAATTACAATCTAGTCCAAATAAAAATGCAAAAAATATCAAATCGTAAAAATTAGACATGGTTAGACCCAACTCAATAACCCAAAGGAACCTGACTAAACCTGAAAATTTTCACCTGAAATTTTTTTTTTTTTTTTTTTTTTTTAAGAAAAAAGAGGTTGACCCATAATCCGACCCTTTTTTACGGGTCAATCTGACCTGACCCGACCCGACCTGTTTGACACGTCTAAAAATATAATCCATTTTGTCTACTATTCGTCCATTACACGCTGCAAAGCGTCAAGAGTCGAGACTCAAGAATTTTTTTCTTCTTGAAAAAAAAAAAAAAAAAAAAAAAACCTATAAATAAGCAGAGAGAGAGAGAGAGAGAGAGAGAGTCTGGAAATCAATCTGTGGAATTGTAATTGTGAGAGTAGTAGGAATTGAATTGGGTAAGTTAGTAGTGGATTCATATGATATGATATGATATAAAAATTATCAAGAAAGAAAGTGTAATATATATATATATATATAATCATAGCTTGGTAGCATGGAAGAGATCGTAGAAGAAGAAGAGGTCAATGTCAGCAAAGGAGGAGTGTTAATGCACAATAGCATTAACATTAACAACAATAACAATACAGTCGAAATCATTCTCCGAACCATTGGCCCCGCTCGCCCCTCTCGCCTCCGCGTCCCTTCTCCCATCAAAGTACGCTTCATTCCCCCCTTTTTTATTTCCCATCTCTATTTATTAACTTTCACAGTTTCAAGTTTTTCAATCTCAAATTTGCAAACTTTTTATACATATTAGGACTTGTATTGTATTATATAACAAATAGTTGTTGCAAGTTTTTTTTTTTCTTTTTTTGGGTGCCCATTTTGTTGAATTATTTATGCGTATTACTATAAGTTTGTTCTATCATGATTTTGCTAGAGACCCAATCCCCCAATTAGGTTTTCCTTGATAACCCAATTTGTATTTGTCATTGGTGTCTATTCTATTTCATTTGTACAAATCTTCTAGGAATTGATGAAGTTAGTTGTGCGAAATTCGTGGGGTTATCAACTTGTTTATAGTTTTTGATTGATGATTGTGTGCCATGTCAGAGACCTGGAGATGGTGGCTTGCACAAGCTGCGGTGATACCCTTTTTAGAATAAAATTAATGTCCTATTTCTTTCACGCCAAAGATTCCACATAACACACAATCAAACAGCTTGCCAAACTTTAGCAACCCTATGATGATGGAAGCATATCCTTGCCAACATTCTAGGAATCAGCTTCTTATTGCCAATTTATTTAAGCTAAAAAAGGATATGCTTAAGAATGAATGACATTCACCCTGAATTAGGACTGGTATGTAACAAAAGCTCTTGCAAGTTTGGTGCCCATTTTGTGGACTTACACGCATTATTTTTTTTTTTTGATAAATAAATATTGCATTAATTAAACACAAAAGGAGTGCCACCCATGTGCACTGGATCTATTATGGATATGTTTTGTGATCAATGTGCTAGAGCCAATCCTCCAAGTTTTTTTGCCCTGAGCATCTGTTGTAGTTCCCTGGTCTCACATCATTGGTGTCTATTCAGTTTCTTTTGTACATATGTTCTAGGAATGAAGTTACTCGTGTGAGAATGGGGCAGGGTTACAAACTTATTTAGAGGTTTTGAATCTCTTGATGAATGAGCTCTCTCTTAGTGGACTCTTTCTTTGATGAATGCTGGCAAGTATGGGATGATTGTGTGTGTTGGCCATGTCAAGAGACCTTGAAGGGGTCTGTAATTAGCTCTCCCCCCCCCCCCACTTTTTTTTTGTAAGTAATAAAACTTTTATTGAACAAAGACTACTTCGTGCAAAGAAAGGCACGAAGTGGCCTAAATAATTACAAAAAATAAAAAAGATTATGTACAAAACAATAGAGACTCAATAAACATTGAACAGGTAGAACCACAACCTTGCTCTCACAAGTTACAACCTTATCCATGGACTTTTAAGAACCACCACTGAAACATTGAACAGGTGGATCTCCTTGTTAAAGACCTGAAGATGGCTTGAAGAAGCTAGAGAGAAAAGACATGATAGGCTTGAACAAGCTGCGGTGAGAGCCTATCAGAACTTCAGTTAAGATCCAATGAATTTGCTGTTGGCTTTGTTCAAGCCTAGATTCATTGCCATTGACACCACCTTTTTCTTCTTCCTAATGACAAACCTCTAGGGCTTTGAAGGTATGGTATGATAAGCTATAGCTAGAGATAAATTCCCTTGGTTATGACAAACTTTGTAGCCTTCCTGTGATAGCAACTTAGTTCTCATCTTGTAGAATCATTTTTAATTTTTCCTTACATGATTGTAAGTGTCATTGCTTTTCTTTTTGATAAGTAATAATGCTTCATTCAAAAGACAGAAAAAGCAATACAATGAAACAAAGCACACAGGCAGTGTGCTATGTGTGCTAAGGATCCATCAAAAAGACAAACTAAGATGCATGGAAAGTACAACTATCTAGCAATTCAGGCAAAGAAGAAAAGGAAAATACTTCCAAAGCATTTTTCCACTAAAAAAGAGCCTGGAGTAAAGAAAATTTCAAGTCCTGAAACAATCTCTTACTCCCTTCAAAGGTCTGAGCATTCCTCTCCTGCCAGACTCCACATAATGCAATAAGGGATCATACTCCAAATCACCAAAAACTTATGCCTGCTGAATTTGCCCATCCAGCTAGCAAGAAGCTCCTTAACACTGCTGGGCATAACCCAATGAACCTCGAAAAGTGAGAGCACCATGTGCCACAACTCTCTAGCAACAGGGCAATGTAAAAGTAAATGATAAATAGTCTCCCCATCCCTCTTACACATGCAGTGCTAATCAATCACAACGACTCAGTGCTTTCACAAATTTTCAGTTAAAATTTTCCTCAATGCTGTGGTCCAGAGGGAAAAGCTGACCTTTGTTGGAACTTTGGGTTTCCACAAAGACTTACAAGGAAAAGACAGCTGAGTTGTAGAATGCACACCTTATAATAGGAGTTAACTTCAAAAATCCCCCATGAAGGAGGTTTCCAATATAGCTAGTCCACTCCACCCAGATTCAATGAAGTCAAATAAATCAGGTTCATAAAGGAGGGAACTGAATCTAATTCCCAATCTTGCACCAATCTATTAAAACTGACATATTGGTAACTTTCCCCTTAAAAAGATAGCAGCTCCACTATTGAAGCACCCTGATTATGAGTAAAACCATAAGTTCTAGGAAATTATCTTTCAGAGGAAGTCCTCCACACCACGGATCATGCCAGAACATAACAGAAGAGCCATCCCCCACCTTAAAGCTAACAAATCGATAAAAAGTGTCGCATCTCTTCCTGATACTCTTCCAAAGGCACACCCTATTTGACCCCTGCACACTGTTAGAGCACCATCTCCCCCACATACTGCCATACTTAATATCTACCACCCTTATCCTTGAGGGATACCTTTCCAATGCCTACCTCCATACTTAGTGTCTTTGTTTTTCTATGAGTAGTGTTGGTTCAATACACTCTTTGGTGAACTAAATTCTATTGCATATACCAATCTCCATTGAATATGATAAGTACATGGGGCTGCAGCCTGAAAGATTAGAAAATGATGCATAGAGTAGCAGTTGTATGAGTTATTTGTAACTCATTTCAACTTGTATCTCAAGGAATTTTTTTTTTTTTAACAATCAGTAGGGTCTTTCCAAATTATAAGAACTTAATTTTTCGCAATAGTTAAAGAGCTGCTTCTGTCTTTTTTCTTTTTTTCTTTGAGAGGGGGGGGGGGGGGCGATTGTTTCTAACATGCATTCGCATTTATTCATCTTTATTAGTTTATTTGACTGTGGTATGATTATAGATAGCACCCATAGTTTTTCTATGTTTGACTGTGCCTTGGATAAATAAAAAGTGGGTTGTAGTGTAGGGATGGATGTGGCATATAAGTTATATGATCATCTCATCTTAGAGCTTCATTTAGATAGGTTCTTCTCTTAAAACCTTTACTGTGCTTGTATAATTTTATTAAACTTCCACATATATCTTTATAGTTGACATAGGGTGTTTGGAATAAGTGATTTAACATCTTCTGCAAAATTTATAGTGGACATAAGATTATGCAAAGAAATACTTTTACTTTGTTGTTATGGAATTAATACATCTAGATTGTTGAAGACCACATTTGAGTGTGAATGGTAGTCCGAGTGGTTTCTTTAATAGTTCACAGGGTATGAGATGGAGAATCTTTATCCCCTCCCTAGTTCATTATTGTTATGGAGGCCCTTAGCTAGATGCTTGAGAGAGCTAAAACTGGTAACTTTGTTTCAGGTTTTTTGGTGGGTGGAAATTCTGTGGGTCAGTTAGAGATCTCTCGTCTCCTCTTCACAGATGATACTTTGTTTTTTTTGCGGAGAGGATCTAGAGCAAATTTGGCATTTGAAAGCAGTTTTGTCTAGTTTCAGATTATATCTGGTTTAAAATAAATTTGGGGAAATCTGAACTAGTTCTGTTTGAAGATGTACCCAATGTTGAAAGCTTTGGCTGGTATTTAAAGATGTAGAGTGGCATTTTTACCCGTGACTTATCTAGGTCTTCCCTTAGGTGCTACTTTCAAGGCAAAAGCTATATGGCTAGTGTGCTGGAGAAAATGGAGCAGTGGTTGGCTGGGTGGAAAGATTGTATCTTTCAAAGGGGGGCCGAATCACTTTACTAAAGAGTTACTTATCCAGTGTGCCTACTTTCTACTTATATCTATTTCCTGTTCTGGTGAGTGTTGTTACACATGTTGAAAAATAACAAAGGGATTTTCTATGGGGCGGATTAAGAGATGAGTTTAAGTATCACTTGGTCAAGTGGAAGACTGTTTGTATACTGGTTCAATATGGGGGGTTTGGGTGTGCGTAATCTGGTTCTATTTAATAATTCTTTGTTGGAGAAATGGTTGTGGAGATATGCTATGGAAAAGAGCCTTGTGGAGAGGGCGAATAGAGGGGTTGGTCTATGGAAATATATCAAGAAGGGGTGGGATAAGTTTTATCCTTTTATCATCTTTAAGGTGGGGGACAGTTCTTGTATTAAATTTTGGTGTGATCCTTGGTGTGAGGGACTTCCTTTGGAAAATAACTTCCCAAAAGTATACAACATTGCTAGTAACAAGGACGCCTCAATGGCTGAATTGTTATCATCCTCAGAGGCAAACTACCATTGGAATATCAATTTTATTCGACCGGTTCAAGATTGGGAATTAGAATCGGTTGCCTCCTTTAGGGATCTTATATATATTCTGGATCTTGGAGAAGGAATGGGGTGGATAAAATGTGTTGGAAACTCTCCTTGGGGTGTTTTCAATCTTCGTTCTTATTATAGGGCCTTACAACCTCCAAACTCCATTTCTTTTCCATGGAAACCTTTGTGGAAACCAAAAGTGCCTAGATAGGTTAGTTTCTTTATTTGGACAGTGGTGTGGCATTGGGGAAAATATTAACCACTAATAATTTGAGGAGGTGAAAAGTGGTGGTGGTGGATTGGTGTTGCATGTGCAAGAGGACTGGGAAGACCATTGATCACTTGCTCCTACACTGCCCAGTAGCTCAAGAGTTGTGGGATATGATGTGTTCACTATTTGGGGTTCATTGGGTCATGTGCAGGGTGTTGTGGAACTTATAGTAAGTTGGTCAAGCAAGTTTAACAGACTCAGAACTAAGGTGCTTTGGAGAATGATCCTTCATTGTCTTGTGTGGGTCATTTGGTGGGAAAGGAATGCACATTCCTTTGAAGGGAATGGAAGATTGATTCATGAGTTGAAGCTTCTCTTTTTTCAAATTTTGCTTGATTGGGCAAATGCTTCGGGTGTTTTTACTTTCATTTCTTTAGATGTACTTGATTTTTGTACTTTCATTGTCAGTTTTTATTTCTTTGTTGCCTTTTAGCACACTGCCTGTGTGCCTTATTTCCTCTGTATTTTCTTACATCTTTTTTCAATGATGTTTATTACTTTAAAAAAATTGAGTCAAATGATATCTGAGTTTTTTCTGTTAAATGTTGTGTATATCATCTAACTCCATCTACACAGTTGCAGAAAGACAAACTTTGTTTGCCTGGATTTCTGTTGAAAAGATCTTGAAGATGTTAGTCATTGGAAATTCTTATAATGTGTTGTATTGTTTATCATTATTAGGTATGTCATTTGAGAAAATTGATTGCTGAGAATGATCATCTACCAATTGAGAATTTGAGGCTTATTTTGCGAGGGAATGTATTGCATGACCGCCAAAATGGGGATGATGTCAGCCTACAACTCAATAGTGGTGGTATAGGTCTTTGTCTTAATATTGTTACCTTTCCTAATAATTTAATACCCTATAATTTTTTCCTTTTTGAAATAAAATGTAAACTGCCTTAGATTCTTTGGATCCTTGTGTGTGCAAAAATTATTTGGAATTTTCACAGTATTTTTGTTGATCATTTTACTGCTTTGGAGAAAGTAGAGTAAATTATGGAAATTGTGTTAATATTTATCTAAAGTTGGTCAACTAAACAAGACATAATAATATCAATATCTCATCACATTATATTTTTATAGGCAACACGTGATTAGCTTCCTAATATAGGTGGAAAAGGTAATTGAGATTAGCATACCTGCAAATATGAAGAAGTTACAATGTGTCATATCTTTTCACTTCTATGAAGCCTGTTAAATATGAATTGGCATTGATGGTTTGAAATTTGTATTATAGATGTTCAGTATTAGCTAGGATTCTCATTAGCGGTAGAAATGTGACCATGTCCATTCATAAGAAAATAAATAGTGCTGAGCCGTTATCTATCTGATACAATAGAAGAGACAATTTCTTTCACAATTTGCTGAGGTGGGATATTGTGATTGATGCACAATAAAAGTGGTGTCAATGATATCCCATGTGAAAGTGATGTTCCCAATCACAACTTGTTACCTCAGAAATTTGTGAAAAAAAGTCGTTTCGCCTTGTTCATTTAATAACAAAATTATCATTTTTGATGGACAAAAGTTAATAATGTTAATTTTCTTGTAAAATGAAAATATTCAAAACTTTAGGTTTCACAGAATAGGTCCGGCTTATTGTTAATTCTTTTAAGCAAAATTCATCATCTTGACATAACTTGTAAGCTGGAACTAGAAGTGGAGTCATATATGAATATGATCAATGATAGTTGAAAATCATTTTTTTGTTGGGTTCTTGAAGTTTTTGGTTTTAGGCTTGTTTGGTGAATAGCTTTTGATACATGAGCTTTTTTTTCATTCATTTTCTAGATTCCCTGATTGTTGCTGTCAAACCTAAGCCACCAGTGAAACATGTTCGTGATGGATTTGATGATGATGATGAAGAAGAAGATCTGGTACCCCTAAATTAGTGTTAACTTTAAAATGCACTTTTTTTTTATTGCTTGTGCTTCCTTAAAAATGAATTTAAGGCCACTTTTATATACAGTGTTTCTCAGTGTTTGCCTTTTCTCTTACTTTTCATTTTTATAGAAGTTTCAGCTCCCACAATCATCAAGCCGGTGGAAAAGAAGACTATACTCTTTTCTACACAATAAGTTGAAGCTTCCAGGTAATCATCTAGTTGGCTTACGTCCACGCTTCAAAATAATTTATTTGCTGATTGAGCTTTCTTTGATCTTTTGTGATAGATATCCTTTTGATGGCAATTTTCACTCTCAGTCTAAAGATGTGGGTTGTTATTATCTTGTGGTTTATCTTGGCACCAGTTGCCCATAGATGGGATCTTGGACCCCTATATGTAAGATTCCTCCTTTCAGTTGGTACCAGATTTTTTTAATTCATAGTATCTTGCAATTTTTTAGTAAATACCTTTTTCATGTGACCTTTGAAAGCTTAAATTGTGTAGAGAAAGCTTGTCTCGAGTGCATTTGAGGGGATGTAGCCATTAGCTTCTATGAAAGTTTTTCTTTTTATTCTTTTTTACCATAAAATAAATAAATAAAAAAAGAAGCTAAAGAAATTTATGGTTAAGCACAAAAGGGGTGACAATCTTACTACATGGAGATCATCTATGGAAATCATTTTCTCATCCGTGTTATGTGATATTACATCTTTAGAAATGAGTATAAAGAGATCTCCACATTGGCATCAATGTTGTTTTTATAATGGAAGAAATAGCCAGGCACATATTAGTAATCAAGGCCAGATGATAATGAGAACACAGATGACCTAAACTAGGGCATTGACATGTTCTTTTAAAGACTTTATATGAAAAATTCTTATATCTTTTTCTACCCCTTGTTTTTTGCTATGCATTCAGATACTTGGAACAGGTTTTGGTATCATTATCCTGAATCTTGGACAGAGGCAACCTGGTGACGTAAGGTATACACTGATACTGGCAATTATCTGCTCTTGATTTTAAAATCTCTGGTAATAATGAAATCTAAACTATAAAAATAATATAAATTATTCATTTGAATGACATTCACCATAACTTCAAAGAGTAATGTAAATAAAGTGTGCCTCTTTATTTATTTCCTTTTAAGATATGTACTCAAAAAAGAAATAAAGATAGTGAAAATCAATGTTCAATTGACCGATTACACTCAAAATATAAATTCTGACCACCATGTATGTCCTAAACCTTTGTCCAATGCTTTGAGATTCTCCTCTCTCCAGTCCATTTCTAATTTCTCATGGTGTTTTTGATGGTTGTGTTAGTTACTAGTCCTCTCTCTCTCTCTCATGTGTGTGTATGTCCATATGAATAAATTCTTTTGTCATCTTTTTACTTTTTCTAATTTTTTAATACTTTTCCAAGAAGAAATATGAGCATCTTGTTGAACATCATTATCACTAATTTAATATTTCAGGGACATCTTTTTTTCTTTTTTCTTTTTTGTCCAATACTCAATATGTCAAGGATATCATATAATTTGCTAGTTTAATATTTGCAGTGCATACTCGGTTTTTAATGAAGATTTTAGAGAACTGCCTGGGACACTTAATGCAGATCGTCTTGATAGAGACATACGAGCAGGTCAATTTTGAGCCTTTCACACCACATATATATGATCGTCCCAATGTATTAAGGACATATTGTAATGATGTGTATCAACAGAACTGCACAGAAGTATTGAATTCAAGCTGACAAATTGCAAACTTAAGTATATCATGAAAGTTTCTAATTTTTCCCAAGTATCTCCTCATCAACCACTAGCAACAGTTTACTTTTAAAAATAAATAAAAAAATCCCTACTAGCAGCAATAATGAAATTTTGAGTGTGGTATTATCCAAGGATGAGTGTTTAAGGTGAATTTGACCTTGTGTGTAATTAGAGTAATTGAACTTGAATTTGGACATGCAGTTGCTGCAGCTAAAACTGTGTTTT